>NC_135228.1:19733770-19911445 GCF_052324685.1 Brachyhypopomus gauderio | reverse complement strand
TTTTATATATGATTATATAAAATTTATATACAAAAAATTAATACAAACATTTATATTATGCTCAGTTTCTTTTTCATGCTGAATGTCGAACCCAGAATGATAGTTTAATCATTGAATGTTCAGTATTTGTCTTATACAAATGGCTCAGCTAAAACATGAAAATCACAGTTTACAGACCTCCGTGTTTAATTATAATTAAAGAGCAGATATTGTCAGTGCGCTTGCGGCATTTTGGTCCTCAAAAGGGAAGTGAAAAGTTCTCCACCAACATTCTCAGTTAAGTATTACCCAAGAACAGGTAGAAGGCAGCCTTTCGGTTAAATCGTGCCCTTTTAAACTTGATCAACTAATATGATTCTCAGACCAGACTAATTATAAGAATGTAAAAAATGAAAGACAACGCATGGGATGTTGCATCGGCTGTTGGTGCAGAAGGTAAGTCTTTTGTTTTATAAATATATTTTAACGAGCAAGGTGGTCCATGGTCGCCAGGCTACCGCACGCGACACAACTAACTATATAAAGGCTTATTAGGTCTTATTAGGTTCGTAGATGATGTTGCTGAGTAACCAACACGAGTAGCACAACCTGCTAACTAATATCCAGTCTTGACAGTGTAGACAGCTTCATACAGACAGATCAAAGTAACATTTAATGAACAGACCACGGACGATTTTGATCGCTGCGACAGGTAATGTTTTGTAGATCCCGGTTCGGGTAACTTGTAGCCAAATTGTATCAGATAGCGACAAGTTTAACTCACGTCGTACGTCAAACAAAATGTTGAATTGTTATTATTATACGATATACTATTATTCTGTATTATAAAAACGTTAGCTACTTACCTTTTAGCATCAAGATTTGGCCAGCGAATAACTCCCCTTTCCACAGAATCCAGTATGCGTGTACTGCAGAATAGTCTTCTGTATTTTTTGGGTCAAAGTTTTTGATGTCTTTAATATGTACAATATTTTTTACTCCGTCTTCGATGTATTGTACGTAGGCAAACATTTTATTAATGCGAAAAAATCTTAAGGAAAGAACAAGGAAAAATATGAGAGAGCTAGGTGGCTAACAAACTTGTAATGGTATTCGAACGCAGCCTCCATTCGAACAATTCTGAGGCTCGCGCAGCTCATCAGTGCAGGACATTAAAGTATGACACGGTGATGCGATTTTATAGCCAGCAATAATGAGGACACACAGACACATACATATATAATTATGCTGTGTGTGTGTGCGTGCGTGTGAATATGTGTATATATATTAGTGGTGGGCCGTTAACGCCGATAACGGCCGACCACTAATTAAATTTAACTCGCTTGCAGACCGTTTTTATCTGTATATATATTCATGAACATTTACCTGACGCATTTTAATGTTGCTTTGTGTTTCAGGTTTGAAAAGTGCTGGAATTTAGGCTAAAGTACATTAAAATGTTGAAATTACGTTAACAAATACGAGCCTCTTGTAATTCCAGGACGAAACATGAGAGAACGTGAAGACGTTAAGATTGAGCGTTTTGAAAATAAACAACCATCAAATAATGTGATAAAAAAGCGAATTATTTTGAATCATTTCGAGTATATGTATTAATATTTAACTTAATTATGTTTATCATGCTGGAAAATATTGAAATGGACCTTGAAAGTGCCGTACAAGTGCTTTAATTCCACCTTGTATAGGTGTATGAACCCTGCAAACATGACTTTGTCGATCGCGCTGAAGCGCAGCGCACGCGCGAAGTTACAAAATTCGACAGGTGCACGACCGCGCGAGGCACTCGCGCACGGGCGGAGCCTCAGCGATTACGTAATTTTCGCCGCGCGGACCCTCGCGCCGCTCGCGGCGTGTCAATATTTAACTGAATTATGTTTATCAAGCTGGAAAATATTGAAATGGACCTTGAACCCACTAAACATTAGACGTCTTATGGACGTGCAGATCAAGTCTATATTGCGTCCGTCGGTCCAAGACCAATTCTGGACTTCTACTCGACGTGCAAACTAGGTCCGTTATTTGGACGTCTAACTATGACCCCACTTGGACGTCGATATGCAGTTAAACACTTGAACGTCGGAATTTCAACGTCACGGAGACGTCTAAGAAGGGTACAGAAATGTACATGATACATAATATTTGTTTTTTTTATATTAATGAACATTTCTAAATGTTGAGTAAAGCGGTATGAGAAAATTTGTCTTTTGGGCGATAAACACTTTTGCTCGACTCCGTCAACCTAAAACTCCATGTCCTCAATGGTGCAGCCTGTGAACTGTAATAAATCCATATTATTATACATTATTTAATGTAGACACGTATAAGAAAATGTATGTATTATCAAAATATTTGTTTATATATAATATTTATGTATAACTATTATGTTAAATACAATCAATTGACTATGATACAAAAGTGAGCCTACATAAAAAGCTCGAGCGAGTTGCCTCGCGCATTTAGGAGTTTAAATTAAAAAGAAATCCGTTACTTTTTACAGTTATTTACTGGCGATTTCAAGGTAACATTAACAAACAACTGGTCTTTAACAAACCTCAAAATATTAACCTAAAATGTTTATATGTTGTAGTAACAGATCAATAGATATAATCACATTACCTTGTAGTACTTTTGTAATGGATTTTTGTAAGGTTTGTTACGTTTTAACGTTAGCCAAAAGGCTAGCTAGCTACTCACGTATTGGATGGAATTTACCACAGACATTACTACTTTTATAAGTTGGCGTTTTGGCCAGTGATCAATAAAAATGAAGGTGGAAAGAAATTGGAAATGCCATTCATGTGATTTATTTGTAAAGCATATACAATTGTAACGTGTGTAACTGGTGCCAGAAGGTGGCGGACCTGTTTATTGTTCCCGTTCATCTTTCTGAAGTTCGTTAGGCTCAGCAGATTTGAACCTTACACTTTTGTATACGTTTCCAGTTATCTGCTGCGACGGAAAGGAAGCTAGGAAAATTTACCAGGACAAAATGCTACCTTCTAAAATGGCACTAGTTGTGCACAGAAACTATGAATCCCCATGGAAATTGTGTTTTAAGAAAGCATTTCCTTCGATATTACAGCTCTATTTAGAAATAGCTGTTGGTAGGCTTATAAAAACGATGTCTAAAAGGAGTCAACGTTTTACGCAAAAAAGACCTACACAAGACTTCATTTGGACTAGAAATGGCCCTTATCCGGACGTCCCGGGGTCGTCGATACACGACGTGCAGAAGACGTCGGAAAAAAGACGTCATCTGGCGTCACAGTCTGCACCTTCAGGGGACCAAAATCCGACGTGCAAAAATGACTTGGAAAAGACGTCGTTTCAACGTATCTTTGCGCAGTGGGAAAGTGCCGTACAAATGCTTTAATTCCACCTTGTATAGGTGTATGAACCCTGCAAACATGACTTTGTCGATGGCGCTGAAGCGCGGCGCGCGCGCGAAGTTGCAAAATTAGAGAGGTGCACGACCTCGCGCAGCGACAGCGACAGCGCGCGAGGCACTCGCGCACGGGCGGAGCCTCAGCAATTACGTCATTTTCGCCGCGCGGACCCTCGCCGCTCGCGGCGCGTCAATATTTAACTTAATTATGTTTATCATGCTGGAAAATATTGAAATGGACCTTGAAAGTGCCGTACAAGTGCTTTAATTCCACCTTGTATAGGTGTATGAACCCTGCAAACATGACTTTGTCGATCGCGCTGAAGCGCAGCGCGCGCGAAGTTACAAAATTCTAGAGGTGCACGACCGCGCGAGGCACTCGCGCACGGGCGGAGCCTCAGCGATTACGTAATTTTCGCCGCGCGGACCCTCGCGCCGCTCGCGGCGTGTCAATATTTAACTTAATTATGTTTATCATGCTGGAAAATATTGAAATGGACCTTGAAAGTGCCGTACAAGTGCTTTAATTCCACCTTGTATAGGTGTATGAACCCTGCAAACATGACTTTGTCGATCGCGCTGAAGCGCAGCGCACGCGCGAAGTTACAAAATTCGACAGGTGCACGACCGCGCGAGGCACTCGCGCACGGCGGAGCCTCAGCGATTACGTAATTTTCGCCGCGCGGACCCTCGCGCCGCTCGCGGCGTGTCAATATTTAACTGAATTATGTTTATCAAGCTGGAAAATATTGAAATGGACCTTGAACCCACTAAACATTAGACGTCTTATGGACGTGCAGATCAAGTCTATATTGCGTCCGTCGGTCCAAGACCAATTCTGGACTTCTACTCGACGTGCAAACTAGGTCCGTTATTTGGACGTCTAACTATGACCCCACTTGGACGTCGATATGCAGTTAAACACTTGAACGTCGGAATTTCAACGTCACGGAGACGTCTAAGAAGGGTACAGAAATGTACATGATACATAATATTTGTTTTTTTTATATTAATTAACATTTCTAAATGTTGAGTAAAGCGGTATGAGAAAATTTGTCTTTTGGGCGATAAACACTTTTGCTCGACTCCGTCAACCTAAAACTCCATGTCCTCAATGGTGCAGCCTGTGAACTGTAATAAATCCATATTATTATACATTATTTAATGTAGACACGTATAAGAAAATGTATGTATTATCAAAATATTTGTTTATATATAATATTTATGTATAACTATTATGTTAAATACAATCAATTGACTATGATACAAAAGTGAGCCTACATAAAAAGCTCGAGCGAGTTGCCTCGCGCATTTAGGAGTTTAAATTAAAAAGAAATCCGTTACTTTTTACAGTTATTTACTGGCGATTTCAAGGTAACATTAACAACTGGTCTTTAACAAACCTCAAAATATTAACCTAAAATGTTTATATGTTGTAGTAACAGATCAATAGATATAATCACATTACCTTGTACTTTTGTAATGGATTTTTGTAAGGTTTGTTACGTTTTAACGTTAGCCAAAAGGCTAGCTAGCTACTCACGTATTGGATGGAATTTACCACAGACATTACTACTTTTATAAGTTGGCGTTTTGGCCAGTGATCAATAAAAATGAAGGTGGAAAGAAATTGGAAATGCCATTCATGTGATTTATTTGTAAAGCATATACAATTGTAACGTGTGTAACTGGTGCCAGAAGGTGGCGGACCTGTTTATTGTTCCCGTTCATCTTTCTGAAGTTCGTTAGGCTCAGCAGATTTGAACCTTACACTTTTGTATACGTTTCCAGTTATCTGCTGCGACGGAAAGGAAGCTAGGAAAATTTACCAGGACAAAATGCTACCTTCTAAAATGGCACTAGTTGTGCACAGAAACTATGAATCCCCATGGAAATTGTGTTTTAAGAAAGCATTTCCTTCGATATTACAGCTCTATT
Organism: Brachyhypopomus gauderio; assembly: GCF_052324685.1. Lineage (NCBI taxonomy): Eukaryota > Metazoa > Chordata > Actinopteri > Gymnotiformes > Hypopomidae > Brachyhypopomus > Brachyhypopomus gauderio. Next base: position 19,906,122 of record NC_135228.1, on the reverse strand, counting down.
TAGAAATAGCTGTTGGTAGGCTTATAAAAACGATGTCTAAAAGGAGTCAACGTTTTACGCAAAAAAGACCTACACAAGACTTCATTTGGACTAGAAATGGCCCTTATCCGGACGTCCCGGGGTCGTCGATACACGACGTGCAGAAGACGTCGGAAAAAAGACGTCATCTGGCGTCACAGTCTGCACCTTCAGGGGACCAAAATCCGACGTGCAAAAATGACTTGGAAAAGACGTCGTTTCAACGTATCTTTGCGCAGTGGGAAAGTGCCGTACAAATGCTTTAATTCCACCTTGTATAGGTGTATGAACCCTGCAAACATGACTTTGTCGATGGCGCTGAAGCGCGGCGCGCGCGCGAAGTTGCAAAATTAGAGAGGTGCACGACCTCGCGCAGCGACAGCGACAGCGCGCGAGGCACTCGCGCACGGGCGGAGCCTCAGCAATTACGTCATTTTCGCCGCGCGGACCCTCGCCGCTCGCGGCGCGTCAATATTTAACTTAATTATGTTTATCATGCTGGAAAATATTGAAATGGACCTTGAAAGTGCCGTACAAGTGCTTTAATTCCACCTTGTATAGGTGTATGAACCCTGCAAACATGACTTTGTCGATCGCGCTGAAGCGCAGCGCGCGCGAAGTTACAAAATTCTAGAGGTGCACGACCGCGCGAGGCACTCGCGCACGGGCGGAGCCTCAGCGATTACGTAATTTTCGCCGCGCGGACCCTCGCGCCGCTCGCGGCGTGTCAATATTTAACTTAATTATGTTTATCATGCTGGAAAATATTGAAATGGACCTTGAAAGTGCCGTACAAGTGCTTTAATTCCACCTTGTATAGGTGTATGAACCCTGCAAACATGACTTTGTCGATCGCGCTGAAGCGCGGCGCGCGCGCAAAGTTGCAAAATTCGAGAGGTGCACGACCTCGTGCAGCGACAGCGCGCGAGGCACTCGCGCACGGGCGGAGCCTCAGCGATTACGTCATTTTCGCCGCGCGGACCCTCGCGCCGCTCGCGGCGCGTCAAGTATAAACCAGGCTTCAAGTATAAACCAGCTTAAAGCCTGCCCTGCTGGAAAAACCAGCTCATACCATCTTAAGCTGGTCAAGCTGGTTAACCAGCTTGACCAGCTTAAGCTGTGTTTTGGAACCTGGTAGCTGGTTTGTAGCTGGTAGCTGGTTAAACCATTCAAAACCAGCTGTTAGCTGGTTCATAGGTGGTAGCTGGTTTATAGCTGGTTACACCATCTTAAACCATCTTGTTGCTGGTGGGTGGTTTTACTGTCCAAAACCAGCTTGTACCTGGTATTCTGTAAAATAACTAGTATTTTAAATTTACAATTAACCTTTGATAGCTTGTTGCAGAACTGTCAAGTGACCAGAATATTATACAATGTGCCTCAACCATGGTCGTGGATTTTCTGTCTGGAACATTTTGATGTTTTCCTAAATGACAATTAAATTAGGCATGCTGGAGGAGAGCAACACTAAAACAAGCAGGGAATGTTTAAACATGTGCACACCTGCCCTAACACCTATGCTTTACTGTTAATAGACCAGTTTGCAAAATAGGCAAGAAACAAAGACAATTTTAAAAGACAACTCAAAAATATTTATTTTTCTTAATTTACTGAGAAATTATTATAACAGCTGCTTTAATAAAATGCTATTTGCACAAACGACATTTTAAACAAGTAATATAATTTTATCAAATAACAAATCATGTACTTATTGATTTTGTTTTTTTTTGTTTTTTGTTGATGTCTTGGATTTTTTCTGTAACATAACGTCCAAATTTTCCTGCTCTGGTCCTTAGCTCGAACTCTTCCAGGTTTTTTGTCTCGAGCCACTTTTGGAAGCAATCTTTAACAAAACAAAATAAAGCAAAATGTCATGAGAAAACTTTAATATGCATAAAATATGCATGTTACTGCACAACAATAAAATCATATAGTTTTCTAAAGACTTCAAAAACTATTTACTTGAAACAAAGTACAAATCATTTACTTGCATGTATAGGCCTTCTCAGAGGAGCTAAACTCCTAAATGTGAGGTATAAACTTCTAGCCTATATGAAGACTAGATAACCTGCTCAAAGGCCACATGACTATTATTATGAACAGTTTTATTAAATGTCAACATTTTGCACAGAAGATATGTATAAGATTATTAGCAGGTCATTGAGAAATTTTAATAAAATTCAAGTGTCCTGGTCCAAAAGAGACACATGTAATATTTCATGCAGCAGTAATATCCTCCATCATTTTCAGATTAGTATTCTTTATCAACATTCTTACTTACTTTTTAGTGCTCTTAATTTGTGAGGGGTTAGAGGGGGCCTGGGGGTTGTCTTTGTTGTTGGACAACTTTTACCCTCCAGACTCCGGTTGGCCAAAATGTTTGTGCCCCAAATGCACACTGCCAGCTCCTTCACAAACAAGCTGTCCTTGCTGTTTCCTTGGACTCTCTTCCACTGATTTGTATTGATGTAAATTCCTTCACCAATGTGCGTCTGTGTGAAATTTTATTTTATTTCACGATTATATGTAAATCATATCAGTATAATCAAAGACAATACCACCGTTACTGTACATTTATAATTAAATCTAAAATACCCTTTCTTCTTCTGAAGCTTGCTCTTTCTGTTGGCTTATTTCTACTGCAAATATAAAATAATTTAATAATTATTACCTTACTTTTGGTAAATGACAGTTGTAGAATGATTAAATAGTACAATATTATTGTGCATGTCTCTTATCTCTTATCAGAGATAGGATGAATGTATAAGTGTAACCAAGTCATTCATGTTTTATTAGCAATATACTTACCAACTGTTGCTTGAGAAGTGTTTAATGGGGGTGACAAGTTGGATTGCCCTGAAATGTATAATATAATGATAATAAATCTTCAGTACAAGTTTGTATCACAGATTAAATGAACATTAACTAGGGCTTTTTTATTAGACAATAGGTAGACGCAACAAGCTGTTAGTGTTATATGCAACAAAACCACAAACACCTTCTCAAGCAAAACAGATAATGTTCAAAATATAATAACAACAGTAATAGTAATAGCAGTATAACTGAAAGGTCTTACTAATTGTTTGAGGGGTGTCCATAAAATCAGGAAGGCTGTTATTCTCTATAACATAAATGAGACCTTAAATGTAATTCACTGTCATTACATTCAATAAATAGTACAGCTTTAAATTCCAGTTTAGATAAAATGATAACGATTGTTTTGTGTTTTGTGAGGCAGCCTTTTAGGAAAGAAGGGTGAGTGTTACAAACTTACCAGGAAGGATTTTGGAGACCAAACACTTTTGGAGTTCAGTGTTCAATTTTCTCAGTTGTTCCAGTTCACTAATGGCTTCTTGATATTTATGCCCAAGTACTGTGTGCTTCTTCTTTAATTCATCAAATTCAGATTTGGCAATTAATTCATCATCACTGCCACTAGATGTTTCATCATCCAGCAGAATCCTCTGCCTCTTTGATTGACTATTAGAGGCACACAGTGGCTGGATTCTTTTCTGGCTTTGCCGCTCTTTTAAAATTTCTATTAGTGAGGCCCGCTTTCCCTCAATAATGCTTGCCTTTTGTGACATCTGCAAATAATAATAGCACATAACATCTCACTTGCTCTTATCATATATATATATATATATATATATATATATATATATATATATATATATATATATATATGCATGCACATATATACTTACAGCAGTATCTTCAATTTCTTTCCTTTCTGAGTTTCTCTGGCTCTCCACAGGATTTCTCTCCAGTAACTTTGGAACCCGAATCCTTTTCCCTGCACCTAGAATGTCCTCTATTTCTTCAGAAGTGTCTGTGAAGAAAAATATGTAACACTTTAAACCGTAATACTGGTCAGGCACACTCAAGTCTTCCCTCTTATAATTTTTATATATGATTATATAAAATTTATATACAAAAAATTAATACAAACATTTATATTATGCTCAGTTTCTTTTTCATGCTGAATGTCGAACCCAGAATGATAGTTTAATCATTGAATGTTCAGTATTTGTCTTATACAAATGGCTCAGCTAAAACATGAAAATCACAGTTTACAGACCTCCGTGTTTAATTATAATTAAAGAGCAGATATTGTCAGTGCGCTTGCGGCATTTTGGTCCTCAAAAGGGAAGTGAAAAGTTCTCCACCAACATTCTCAGTTAAGTATTACCCAAGAACAGGTAGAAGGCAGCCTTTCGGTTAAATCGTGCCCTTTTAAACTTGATCAACTAATATGATTCTCAGACCAGACTAATTATAAGAATGTAAAAAATGAAAGACAACGCATGGGATGTTGCATCGGCTGTTGGTGCAGAAGGTAAGTCTTTTGTTTTATAAATATATTTTAACGAGCAAGGTGGTCCATGGTCGCCAGGCTACCGCACGCGACACAACTAACTATATAAAGGCTTATTAGGTCTTATTAGGTTCGTAGATGATGTTGCTGAGTAACCCTCTTAATGGTAACACGAGTAGCACAACCTGCTAACTAATATCCAGTCTTGACAGTGTAGACAGCTTCATACAGACAGATCAAAGTAACATTTAATGAACAGACCACGGACGATTTTGATCGCTGCGACAGGTAATGTTTTGTAGATCCCGGTTCGGGTAACTTGTAGCCAAATTGTATCAGATAGCGACAAGTTTAACTCACGTCGTACGTCAAACAAAATGTTGAATTGTTATTATTATACGATATACTATTATTCTGTATTATAAAAACGTTAGCTACTTACCTTTTAGCATCAAGATTTGGCCAGCGAATAACTCCCCTTTCCACAGAATCCAGTATGCGTGTACTGCAGAATAGTCTTCTGTATTTTTTGGGTCAAAGTTTTTGATGTCTTTAATATGTACAATATTTTTTACTCCGTCTTCGATGTATTGTACGTAGGCAAACATTTTATTAATGCGAAAAAATCTTAAGGAAAGAACAAGGAAAAATATGAGAGAGCTAGGTGGCTAACAAACTTGTAATGGTATTCGAACGCAGCCTCCATTCGAACAATTCTGAGGCTCGCGCAGCTCATCAGTGCAGGACATTAAAGTATGACACGGTGATGCGATTTTATAGCCAGCAATAATGAGGACACACAGACACATACATATATAATTATGCTGTGTGTGTGTGCGTGCGTGTGAATATGTGTATATATATTAGTGGTGGGCCGTTAACGCCGATAACGGCCGACCACTAATTAAATTTAACTCGCTTGCAGACCGTTTTTATCTGTATATATATTCATGAACATTTACCTGACGCATTTTAATGTTGCTTTGTGTTTCAGGTTTGAAAAGTGCTGGAATTTAGGCTAAAGTACATTAAAATGTTGAAATTACGTTAACAAATACGAGCCTCTTGTAATTCCAGGACGAAACATGAGAGAACGTGAAGACGTTAAGATTGAGCGTTTTGAAAATAAACAACCATCAAATAATGTGATAAAAAAGCGAATTATTTTGAATCATTTCGAGTATATGTATTAATATTTAACTTAATTATGTTTATCATGCTGGAAAATATTGAAATGGACCTTGAAAGTGCCGTACAAGTGCTTTAATTCCACCTTGTATAGGTGTATGAACCCTGCAAACATGACTTTGTCGATCGCGCTGAAGCGCAGCGCACGCGCGAAGTTACAAAATTCGACAGGTGCACGACCGCGCGAGGCACTCGCGCACGGGCGGAGCCTCAGCGATTACGTAATTTTCGCCGCGCGGACCCTCGCGCCGCTCGCGGCGTGTCAATATTTAACTGAATTATGTTTATCAAGCTGGAAAATATTGAAATGGACCTTGAACCCACTAAACATTAGACGTCTTATGGACGTGCAGATCAAGTCTATATTGCGTCCGTCGGTCCAAGACCAATTCTGGACTTCTACTCGACGTGCAAACTAGGTCCGTTATTTGGACGTCTAACTATGACCCCACTTGGACGTCGATATGCAGTTAAACACTTGAACGTCGGAATTTCAACGTCACGGAGACGTCTAAGAAGGGTACAGAAATGTACATGATACATAATATTTGTTTTTTTTTATATTAATGAACATTTCTAAATGTTGAGTAAAGCGGTATGAGAAAATTTGTCTTTTGGGCGATAAACACTTTTGCTCGACTCCGTCAACCTAAAACTCCATGTCCTCAATGGTGCAGCCTGTGAACTGTAATAAATCCATATTATTATACATTATTTAATGTAGACACGTATAAGAAAATGTATGTATTATCAAAATATTTGTTTATATATAATATTTATGTATAACTATTATGTTAAATACAATCAATTGACTATGATACAAAAGTGAGCCTACATAAAAAGCTCGAGCGAGTTGCCTCGCGCATTTAGGAGTTTAAATTAAAAAGAAATCCGTTACTTTTTACAGTTATTTACTGGCGATTTCAAGGTAACATTAACAACTGGTCTTTAACAAACCTCAAAATATTAACCTAAAATGTTTATATGTTGTAGTAACAGATCAATAGATATAATCACATTACCTTGTACTTTTGTAATGGATTTTTGTAAGGTTTGTTACGTTTTAACGTTAGCCAAAAGGCTAGCTAGCTACTCACGTATTGGATGGAATTTACCACAGACATTACTACTTTTATAAGTTGGCGTTTTGGCCAGTGATCAATAAAAATGAAGGTGGAAAGAAATTGGAAATGCCATTCATGTGATTTATTTGTAAAGCATATACAATTGTAACGTGTGTAACTGGTGCCAGAAGGTGGCGGACCTGTTTATTGTTCCCGTTCATCTTTCTGAAGTTCGTTAGGCTCAGCAGATTTGAACCTTACACTTTTGTATACGTTTCCAGTTATCTGCTGCGACGGAAAGGAAGCTAGGAAAATTTACCAGGACAAAATGCTACCTTCTAAAATGGCACTAGTTGTGCACAGAAACTATGAATCCCCATGGAAATTGTGTTTTAAGAAAGCATTTCCTTCGATATTACAGCTCTATTTAGAAATAGCTGTTGGTAGGCTTATAAAAACGATGTCTAAAAGGAGTCAACGTTTTACGCAAAAAAGACCTACACAAGACTTCATTTGGACTAGAAATGGCCCTTATCCGGACGTCCCGGGGTCGTCGATACACGACGTGCAGAAGACGTCGGAAAAAAGACGTCATCTGGCGTCACAGTCTGCACCTTCAGGGGACCAAAATCCGACGTGCAAAAATGACTTGGAAAAGACGTCGTTTCAACGTATCTTTGCGCAGTGGGAAAGTGCCGTACAAATGCTTTAATTCCACCTTGTATAGGTGTATGAACCCTGCAAACATGACTTTGTCGATGGCGCTGAAGCGCGGCGCGCGCGCGGAAGTTGCAAAATTAGAGAGGTGCACGACCTCGCGCAGCGACAGCGCGCGAGGCACTCGCGCACGGGCGGAGCCTCAGCGATTACGTCATTGTCGCCGCGCGGACCCTCGCGCCGCTCGCGGCGCGTCAAGTATAAACCAGGCTTCAAGTATAAACCAGCTTAAAGCCTGCCCTGCTGGAAAAACCAGCTCATACCATCTTAAGCTGGTCAAGCTGGTTAACCAGCTTGACCAGCTTAAGCTGTGTTTTGGAACCTGGTAGCTGGTTTGTAGCTGGTAGCTGGTTAAACCATTCAAAACCAGCTGTTAGCTGGTTCATAGGTGGTAGCTGGTTTATAGCTGGTTACACCATCTTAAACCATCTTGTTGCTGGTGGGTGGTTTTACTGTCCAAAACCAGCTTGTACCTGGTATTCTGTAAAATAACTAGTATTTTAAATTTACAATTAACCTTTGATAGCTTGTTGCAGAACTGTCAAGTGACCAGAATATTATACAATGTGCCTCAACCATGGTCGTGGATTTTCTGTCTGGAACATTTTGATGTTTTCCTAAATGACAATTAAATTAGGCATGCTGGAGGAGAGCAACACTAAAACAAGCAGGGAATGTTTAAACATGTGCACACCTGCCCTAACACCTATGCTTTACTGTTAATAGACCAGTTTGCAAAATAGGCAAGAAACAAAGACAATTTTAAAAGACAACTCAAAAATATTTATTTTTCTTAATTTACTGAGAAATTATTATAACAGCTGCTTTAATAAAATGCTATTTGCACAAACGACATTTTAAACAAGTAATATAATTTTATCAAATAACAAATCATGTACTTATTGATTTTGTTTTTTTTTGTTTTTTGTTGATGTCTTGGATTTTTTCTGTAACATAACGTCCAAATTTTCCTGCTCTGGTCCTTAGCTCGAACTCTTCCAGGTTTTTTGTCTCGAGCCACTTTTGGAAGCAATCTTTAACAAAACAAAATAAAGCAAAATGTCATGAGAAAACTTTAATATGCATAAAATATGCATGTTACTGCACAACAATAAAATCATATAGTTTTCTAAAGACTTCAAAAACTATTTACTTGAAACAAAGTACAAATCATTTACTTGCATGTATAGGCCTTCTCAGAGGAGCTAAACTCCTAAATGTGAGGTATAAACTTCTAGCCTATATGAAGACTAGATAACCTGCTCAAAGGCCACATGACTATTATTATGAACAGTTTTATTAAATGTCAACATTTTGCACAGAAGATATGTATAAGATTATTAGCAGGTCATTGAGAAATTTTAATAAAATTCAAGTGTCCTGGTCCAAAAGAGACACATGTAATATTTCATGCAGCAGTAATATCCTCCATCATTTTCAGATTAGTATTCTTTATCAACATTCTTACTTACTTTTTAGTGCTCTTAATTTGTGAGGGGTTAGAGGGGGCCTGGGGGTTGTCTTTGTTGTTGGACAACTTTTACCCTCCAGACTCCGGTTGGCCAAAATGTTTGTGCCCCAAATGCACACTGCCAGCTCCTTCACAAACAAGCTGTCCTTGCTGTTTCCTTGGACTCTCTTCCACTGATTTGTATTGATGTAAATTCCTTCACCAATGTGCGTCTGTGTGAAATTTTATTTTATTTCACGATTATATGTAAATCATATCAGTATAATCAAAGACAATACCACCGTTACTGTACATTTATAATTAAATCTAAAATACCCTTTCTTCTTCTGAAGCTTGCTCTTTCTGTTGGCTTATTTCTACTGCAAATATAAAATAATTTAATAATTATTACCTTACTTTTGGTAAATGACAGTTGTAGAATGATTAAATAGTACAATATTATTGTGCATGTCTCTTATCTCTTATCAGAGATAGGATGAATGTATAAGTGTAACCAAGTCATTCATGTTTTATTAGCAATATACTTACCAACTGTTGCTTGAGAAGTGTTTAATGGGGGTGACAAGTTGGATTGCCCTGAAATGTATAATATAATGATAATAAATCTTCAGTACAAGTTTGTATCACAGATTAAATGAACATTAACTAGGGCTTTTTTATTAGACAATAGGTAGACGCAACAAGCTGTTAGTGTTATATGCAACAAAACCACAAACACCTTCTCAAGCAAAACAGATAATGTTCAAAATATAATAACAACAGTAATAGTAATAGCAGTATAACTGAAAGGTCTTACTAATTGTTTGAGGGGTGTCCATAAAATCAGGAAGGCTGTTATTCTCTATAACATAAATGAGACCTTAAATGTAATTCACTGTCATTACATTCAATAAATAGTACAGCTTTAAATTCCAGTTTAGATAAAATGATAACGATTGTTTTGTGTTTTGTGAGGCAGCCTTTTAGGAAAGAAGGGTGAGTGTTACAAACTTACCAGGAAGGATTTTGGAGACCAAACACTTTTGGAGTTCAGTGTTCAATTTTCTCAGTTGTTCCAGTTCACTAATGGCTTCTTGATATTTATGCCCAAGTACTGTGTGCTTCTTCTTTAATTCATCAAATTCAGATTTGGCAATTAATTCATCATCACTGCCACTAGATGTTTCATCATCCAGCAGAATCCTCTGCCTCTTTGATTGACTATTAGAGGCACACAGTGGCTGGATTCTTTTCTGGCTTTGCCGCTCTTTTAAAATTTCTATTAGTGAGGCCCGCTTTCCCTCAATAATGCTTGCCTTTTGTGACATCTGCAAATAATAATAGCACATAACATCTCACTTGCTCTTATCATATATATATATATATATATATATATATATATATATATATATATATATATATATATATATATATATATGCATGCACATATATACTTACAGCAGTATCTTCAATTTCTTTCCTTTCTGAGTTTCTCTGGCTCTCCACAGGATTTCTCTCCAGTAACTTTGGAACCCGAATCCTTTTCCCTGCACCTAGAATGTCCTCTATTTCTTCAGAAGTGTCTGTGAAGAAAAATATGTAACACTTTAAACCGTAATACTGGTCAGGCACACTCAAGTCTTCCCTCTTATAATTTTTATATATGATTATATAAAATTTATATACAAAAAATTAATACAAACATTTATATTATGCTCAGTTTCTTTTTCATGCTGAATGTCGAACCCAGAATGATAGTTTAATCATTGAATGTTCAGTATTTGTCTTATACAAATGGCTCAGCTAAAACATGAAAATCACAGTTTACAGACCTCCGTGTTTAATTATAATTAAAGAGCAGATATTGTCAGTGCGCTTGCGGCATTTTGGTCCTCAAAAGGGAAGTGAAAAGTTCTCCACCAACATTCTCAGTTAAGTATTACCCAAGAACAGGTAGAAGGCAGCCTTTCGGTTAAATCGTGCCCTTTTAAACTTGATCAACTAATATGATTCTCAGACCAGACTAATTATAAGAATGTAAAAAATGAAAGACAACGCATGGGATGTTGCATCGGCTGTTGGTGCATGAAGGTAAGTCTTTTGTTTTATAAATATATTTTAACGAGCAAGGTGGTCCATGGTCGCCAGGCTACCGCACGCGACACAACTAACTATATAAAGGCTTATTAGGTCTTATTAGGTTCGTAGATGATGTTGCTGAGTAACCCTCTTAATGGTAACACGAGTAGCACAACCTGCTAACTAATATCCAGTCTTGACAGTGTAGACAGCTTCATACAGACAGATCAAAGTAACATTTAATGAACAGACCACGGACGATTTTGATCGCTGCGACAGGTAATGTTTTGTAGATCCCGGTTCGGGTAACTTGTAGCCAAATTGTATCAGATAGCGACAAGTTTAACTCACGTCGTACGTCAAACAAAATGTTGAATTGTTATTATTATACGATATACTATTATTCTGTATTATAAAAACGTTAGCTACTTACCTTTTAGCATCAAGATTTGGCCAGCGAATAACTCCCCTTTCCACAGAATCCAGTATGCGTGTACTGCAAAATAGTCTTCTGTATTTTTTGGGTCAAAGTTTTTGATGTCTTTAATATGTACAATATTTTTTACTCCGTCTTCGATGTATTGTACGTAGGCAAACATTTTATTAATGCGAAAAAATCTTAAGGAAAGAACAAGGAAAAATATGAGAGAGCTAGGTGGCTAACAAACTTGTAATGGTATTCGAACGCAGCCTCCATTCGAACAATTCTGAGGCTCGCGCAGCTCATCAGTGCAGGACATTAAAGTATGACACGGTGATGCGATTTTATAGCCAGCAATAATGAGGACACACAGACACATACATATATAATTATGCTGTGTGTGTGTGCGTGCGTGTGAATATGTGTATATATATATTAGTGGTGGGCCGTTAACGCCGATAACGGCCGACCACTAATTAAATTTAACTCGCTTGCAGACCGTTTTTATCTGTATATATATTCATGAACATTTACCTGACGCATTTTAATGTTGCTTTGTGTTTCAGGTTTGAAAAGTGCTGGAATTTAGGCTAAAGTACATTAAAATGTTGAAATTACGTTAACAAATACGAGCCTCTTGTAATTCCAGGACGAAACATGAGAGAACGTGAAGACGTTAAGATTGAGCGTTTTGAAAATAAACAACCATCAAATAATGTGATAAAAAAGCGAATTATTTTGAATCATTTCGAGTATATGTATTAATATTTAACTTAATTATGTTTATCATGCTGGAAAATATTGAAATGGACCTTGAAAGTGCCGTACAAGTGCTTTAATTCCACCTTGTATAGGTGTATGAACCCTGCAAACATGACTTTGTCGATCGCGCTGAAGCGCAGCGCACGCGCGAAGTTACAAAATTCGACAGGTGCACGACCGCGCGAGGCACTCGCGCACGGGCGGAGCCTCAGCGATTACGTAATTTTCGCCGCGCGGACCCTCGCGCCGCTCGCGGCGTGTCAATATTTAACTGAATTATGTTTATCAAGCTGGAAAATATTGAAATGGACCTTGAACCCACTAAACATTAGACGTCTTATGGACGTGCAGATCAAGTCTATATTGCGTCCGTCGGTCCAAGACCAATTCTGGACTTCTACTCGACGTGCAAACTAGGTCCGTTATTTGGACGTCTAACTATGACCCCACTTGGACGTCGATATGCAGTTAAACACTTGAACGTCGGAATTTCAACGTCACGGAGACGTCTAAGAAGGGTACAGAAATGTACATGATACATAATATTTGTTTTTTTTATATTAATTAACATTTCTAAATGTTGAGTAAAGCGGTATGAGAAAATTTGTCTTTTGGGCGATAAACACTTTTGCTCGACTCCGTCAACCTAAAACTCCATGTCCTCAATGGTGCAGCCTGTGAACTGTAATAAATCCATATTATTATACATTATTTAATGTAGACACGTATAAGAAAATGTATGTATTATCAAAATATTTGTTTATATATAATATTTATGTATAACTATTATGTTAAATACAATCAATTGACTATGATACAAAAGTGAGCCTACATAAAAAGCTCGAGCGAGTTGCCTCGCGCATTTAGGAGTTTAAATTAAAAAGAAATCCGTTACTTTTTACAGTTATTTACTGGCGATTTCAAGGTAACATTAACAACTGGTCTTTAACAAACCTCAAAATATTAACCTAAAATGTTTATATGTTGTAGTAACAGATCAATAGATATAATCACATTACCTTGTACTTTTGTAATGGATTTTTGTAAGGTTTGTTACGTTTTAACGTTAGCCAAAAGGCTAGCTAGCTACTCACGTATTGGATGGAATTTACCACAGACATTACTACTTTTATAAGTTGGCGTTTTGGCCAGTGATCAATAAAAATGAAGGTGGAAAGAAATTGGAAATGCCATTCATGTGATTTATTTGTAAAGCATATACAATTGTAACGTGTGTAACTGGTGCCAGAAGGTGGCGGACCTGTTTATTGTTCCCGTTCATCTTTCTGAAGTTCGTTAGGCTCAGCAGATTTGAACCTTACACTTTTGTATACGTTTCCAGTTATCTGCTGCGACGGAAAGGAAGCTAGGAAAATTTACCAGGACAAAATGCTACCTTCTAAAATGGCACTAGTTGTGCACAGAAACTATGAATCCCCATGGAAATTGTGTTTTAAGAAAGCATTTCCTTCGATATTACAGCTCTATTTAGAAATAGCTGTTGGTAGGCTTATAAAAACGATGTCTAAAAGGAGTCAACGTTTTACGCAAAAAAGACCTACACAAGACTTCATTTGGACTAGAAATGGCCCTTATCCGGACGTCCCGGGGTCGTCGATACACGACGTGCAGAAGACGTCGGAAAAAAGACGTCATCTGGCGTCACAGTCTGCACCTTCAGGGGACCAAAATCCGACGTGCAAAAATGACTTGGAAAAGACGTCGTTTCAACGTATCTTTGCGCAGTGGGAAAGTGCCGTACAAATGCTTTAATTCCACCTTGTATAGGTGTATGAACCCTGCAAACATGACTTTGTCGATGGCGCTGAAGCGCGGCGCGCGCGCGAAGTTGCAAAATTAGAGAGGTGCACGACCTCGCGCAGCGACAGCGACAGCGCGCGAGGCACTCGCGCACGGGCGGAGCCTCAGCAATTACGTCATTTTCGCCGCGCGGACCCTCGCCGCTCGCGGCGCGTCAATATTTAACTTAATTATGTTTATCATGCTGGAAAATATTGAAATGGACCTTGAAAGTGCCGTACAAGTGCTTTAATTCCACCTTGTATAGGTGTATGAACCCTGCAAACATGACTTTGTCGATCGCGCTGAAGCGCAGCGCGCGCGAAGTTACAAAATTCTAGAGGTGCACGACCGCGCGAGGCACTCGCGCACGGGCGGAGCCTCAGCGATTACGTAATTTTCGCCGCGCGGACCCTCGCGCCGCTCGCGGCGTGTCAATATTTAACTTAATTATGTTTATCATGCTGGAAAATATTGAAATGGACCTTGAAAGTGCCGTACAAGTGCTTTAATTCCACCTTGTATAGGTGTATGAACCCTGCAAACATGACTTTGTCGATCGCGCTGAAGCGCAGCGCACGCGCGAAGTTACAAAATTCGACAGGTGCACGACCGCGCGAGGCACTCGCGCACGGGCGGAGCCTCAGCGATTACGTAATTTTCGCCGCGCGGACCCTCGCGCCGCTCGCGGCGTGTCAATATTTAACTGAATTATGTTTATCAAGCTGGAAAATATTGAAATGGACCTTGAACCCACTAAACATTAGACGTCTTATGGACGTGCAGATCAAGTCTATATTGCGTCCGTCGGTCCAAGACCAATTCTGGACTTCTACTCGACGTGCAAACTAGGTCCGTTATTTGGACGTCTAACTATGACCCCACTTGGACGTCGATATGCAGTTAAACACTTGAACGTCGGAATTTCAACGTCACGGAGACGTCTAAGAAGGGTACAGAAATGTACATGATACATAATATTTGTTTTTTTTATATTAATTAACATTTCTAAATGTTGAGTAAAGCGGTATGAGAAAATTTGTCTTTTGGGCGATAAACACTTTTGCTCGACTCCGTCAACCTAAAACTCCATGTCCTCAATGGTGCAGCCTGTGAACTGTAATAAATCCATATTATTATACATTATTTAATGTAGACACGTATAAGAAAATGTATGTATTATCAAAATATTTGTTTATATATAATATTTATGTATAACTATTATGTTAAATACAATCAATTGACTATGATACAAAAGTGAGCCTACATAAAAAGCTCGAGCGAGTTGCCTCGCGCATTTAGGAGTTTAAATTAAAAAGAAATCCGTTACTTTTTACAGTTATTTACTGGCGATTTCAAGGTAACATTAACAACTGGTCTTTAACAAACCTCAAAATATTAACCTAAAATGTTTATATGTTGTAGTAACAGATCAATAGATATAATCACATTACCTTGTACTTTTGTAATGGATTTTTGTAAGGTTTGTTACGTTTTAACGTTAGCCAAAAGGCTAGCTAGCTACTCACGTATTGGATGGAATTTACCACAGACATTACTACTTTTATAAGTTGGCGTTTTGGCCAGTGATCAATAAAAATGAAGGTGGAAAGAAATTGGAAATGCCATTCATGTGATTTATTTGTAAAGCATATACAATTGTAACGTGTGTAACTGGTGCCAGAAGGTGGCGGACCTGTTTATTGTTCCCGTTCATCTTTCTGAAGTTCGTTAGGCTCAGCAGATTTGAACCTTACACTTTTGTATACGTTTCCAGTTATCTGCTGCGACGGAAAGGAAGCTAGGAAAATTTACCAGGACAAAATGCTACCTTCTAAAATGGCACTAGTTGTGCACAGAAACTATGAATCCCCATGGAAATTGTGTTTTAAGAAAGCATTTCCTTCGATATTACAGCTCTATTTAGAAATAGCTGTTGGTAGGCTTATAAAAACGATGTCTAAAAGGAGTCAACGTTTTACGCAAAAAAGACCTACACAAGACTTCATTTGGACTAGAAATGGCCCTTATCCGGACGTCCCGGGGTCGTCGATACACGACGTGCAGAAGACGTCGGAAAAAAGACGTCATCTGGCGTCACAGTCTGCACCTTCAGGGGACCAAAATCCGACGTGCAAAAATGACTTGGAAAAGACGTCGTTTCAACGTATCTTTGCGCAGTGGGAAAGTGCCGTACAAATGCTTTAATTCCACCTTGTATAGGTGTATGAACCCTGCAAACATGACTTTGTCGATGGCGCTGAAGCGCGGCGCGCGCGCGAAGTTGCAAAATTAGAGAGGTGCACGACCTCGCGCAGCGACAGCGACAGCGCGCGAGGCACTCGCGCACGGGCGGAGCCTCAGCAATTACGTCATTTTCGCCGCGCGGACCCTCGCCGCTCGCGGCGCGTCAATATTTAACTTAATTATGTTTATCATGCTGGAAAATATTGAAATGGACCTTGAAAGTGCCGTACAAGTGCTTTAATTCCACCTTGTATAGGTGTATGAACCCTGCAAACATGACTTTGTCGATCGCGCTGAAGCGCAGCGCGCGCGAAGTTACAAAATTCTAGAGGTGCACGACCGCGCGAGGCACTCGCGCACGGGCGGAGCCTCAGCGATTACGTAATTTTCGCCGCGCGGACCCTCGCGCCGCTCGCGGCGTGTCAATATTTAACTTAATTATGTTTATCATGCTGGAAAATATTGAAATGGACCTTGAAAGTGCCGTACAAGTGCTTTAATTCCACCTTGTATAGGTGTATGAACCCTGCAAACATGACTTTGTCGATCGCGCTGAAGCGCGGCGCGCGCGCAAAGTTGCAAAATTCGAGAGGTGCACGACCTCGTGCAGCGACAGCGCGCGAGGCACTCGCGCACGGGCGGAGCCTCAGCGATTACGTCATTTTCGCCGCGCGGACCCTCAAGTATAAACCAGGCTTCAAGTATAAACCAGCTTAAAGCCTGCCCTGCTGGAAAAACCAGCTCATACCATCTTAAGCTGGTCAAGCTGGTTAACCAGCTTGACCAGCTTAAGCTGTGTTTTGGAACCTGGTAGCTGGTTTGTAGCTGGTAGCTGGTTAAACCATTCAAAACCAGCTGTTAGCTGGTTCATAGGTGGTAGCTGGTTTATAGCTGGTTACACCATCTTAAACCATCTTGTTGCTGGTGGGTGGTTTTACTGTCCAAAACCAGCTTGTACCTGGTATTCTGTAAAATAACTAGTATTTTAAATTTACAATTAACCTTTGATAGCTTGTTGCAGAACTGTCAAGTGACCAGAATATTATACAATGTGCCTCAACCATGGTCGTGGATTTTCTGTCTGGAACATTTTGATGTTTTCCTAAATGACAATTAAATTAGGCATGCTGGAGGAGAGCAACACTAAAACAAGCAGGGAATGTTTAAACATGTGCACACCTGCCCTAACACCTATGCTTTACTGTTAATAGACCAGTTTGCAAAATAGGCAAGAAACAAAGACAATTTTAAAAGACAACTCAAAAATATTTATTTTTCTTAATTTACTGAGAAATTATTATAACAGCTGCTTTAATAAAATGCTATTTGCACAAACGACATTTTAAACAAGTAATATAATTTTATCAAATAACAAATCATGTACTTATTGATTTTGTTTTTTTTTGTTTTTTGTTGATGTCTTGGATTTTTTCTGTAACATAACGTCCAAATTTTCCTGCTCTGGTCCTTAGCTCGAACTCTTCCAGGTTTTTTGTCTCGAGCCACTTTTGGAAGCAATCTTTAACAAAACAAAATAAAGCAAAATGTCATGAGAAAACTTTAATATGCATAAAATATGCATGTTACTGCACAACAATAAAATCATATAGTTTTCTAAAGACTTCAAAAACTATTTACTTGAAACAAAGTACAAATCATTTACTTGCATGTATAGGCCTTCTCAGAGGAGCTAAACTCCTAAATGTGAGGTATAAACTTCTAGCCTATATGAAGACTAGATAACCTGCTCAAAGGCCACATGACTATTATTATGAACAGTTTTATTAAATGTCAACATTTTGCACAGAAGATATGTATAAGATTATTAGCAGGTCATTGAGAAATTTTAATAAAATTCAAGTGTCCTGGTCCAAAAGAGACACATGTAATATTTCATGCAGCAGTAATATCCTCCATCATTTTCAGATTAGTATTCTTTATCAACATTCTTACTTACTTTTTAGTGCTCTTAATTTGTGAGGGGTTAGAGGGGGCCTGGGGGTTGTCTTTGTTGTTGGACAACTTTTACCCTCCAGACTCCGGTTGGCCAAAATGTTTGTGCCCCAAATGCACACTGCCAGCTCCTTCACAAACAAGCTGTCCTTGCTGTTTCCTTGGACTCTCTTCCACTGATTTGTATTGATGTAAATTCCTTCACCAATGTGCGTCTGTGTGAAATTTTATTTTATTTCACGATTATATGTAAATCATATCAGTATAATCAAAGACAATACCACCGTTACTGTACATTTATAATTAAATCTAAAATACCCTTTCTTCTTCTGAAGCTTGCTCTTTCTGTTGGCTTATTTCTACTGCAAATATAAAATAATTTAATAATTATTACCTTACTTTTGGTAAATGACAGTTGTAGAATGATTAAATAGTACAATATTATTGTGCATGTCTCTTATCTCTTATCAGAGATAGGATGAATGTATAAGTGTAACCAAGTCATTCATGTTTTATTAGCAATATACTTACCAACTGTTGCTTGAGAAGTGTTTAATGGGGGTGACAAGTTGGATTGCCCTGAAATGTATAATATAATGATAATAAATCTTCAGTACAAGTTTGTATCACAGATTAAATGAACATTAACTAGGGCTTTTTTATTAGACAATAGGTAGACGCAACAAGCTGTTAGTGTTATATGCAACAAAACCACAAACACCTTCTCAAGCAAAACAGATAATGTTCAAAATATAATAACAACAGTAATAGTAATAGCAGTATAACTGAAAGGTCTTACTAATTGTTTGAGGGGTGTCCATAAAATCAGGAAGGCTGTTATTCTCTATAACATAAATGAGACCTTAAATGTAATTCACTGTCATTACATTCAATAAATAGTACAGCTTTAAATTCCAGTTTAGATAAAATGATAACGATTGTTTTGTGTTTTGTGAGGCAGCCTTTTAGGAAAGAAGGGTGAGTGTTACAAACTTACCAGGAAGGATTTTGGAGACCAAACACTTTTGGAGTTCAGTGTTCAATTTTCTCAGTTGTTCCAGTTCACTAATGGCTTCTTGATATTTATGCCCAAGTACTGTGTGCTTCTTCTTTAATTCATCAAATTCAGATTTGGCAATTAATTCATCATCACTGCCACTAGATGTTTCATCATCCAGCAGAATCCTCTGCCTCTTTGATTGACTATTAGAGGCACACAGTGGCTGGATTCTTTTCTGGCTTTGCCGCTCTTTTAAAATTTCTATTAGTGAGGCCCGCTTTCCCTCAATAATGCTTGCCTTTTGTGACATCTGCAAATAATAATAGCACATAACATCTCACTTGCTCTTATCATATATATATATATATATATATATATATATATATATATATATATATATATATATGCATGCACATATATACTTACAGCAGTATCTTCAATTTCTTTCCTTTCTGAGTTTCTCTGGCTCTCCACAGGATTTCTCTCCAGTAACTTTGGAACCCGAATCCTTTTCCCTGCACCTAGAATGTCCTCTATTTCTTC
Source organism: Brachyhypopomus gauderio (assembly GCF_052324685.1). Lineage (NCBI taxonomy): Eukaryota > Metazoa > Chordata > Actinopteri > Gymnotiformes > Hypopomidae > Brachyhypopomus > Brachyhypopomus gauderio. The sequence continues at coordinate 19,886,562 of NC_135228.1, read as the reverse complement.
AGAAGTGTCTGTGAAGAAAAATATGTAACACTTTAAACCGTAATACTGGTCAGGCACACTCAAGTCTTCCCTCTTATAATTTTTATATATGATTATATAAAATTTATATACAAAAAATTAATACAAACATTTATATTATGCTCAGTTTCTTTTTCATGCTGAATGTCGAACCCAGAATGATAGTTTAATCATTGAATGTTCAGTATTTGTCTTATACAAATGGCTCAGCTAAAACATGAAAATCACAGTTTACAGACCTCCGTGTTTAATTATAATTAAAGAGCAGATATTGTCAGTGCGCTTGCGGCATTTTGGTCCTCAAAAGGGAAGTGAAAAGTTCTCCACCAACATTCTCAGTTAAGTATTACCCAAGAACAGGTAGAAGGCAGCCTTTCGGTTAAATCGTGCCCTTTTAAACTTGATCAACTAATATGATTCTCAGACCAGACTAATTATAAGAATGTAAAAAATGAAAGACAACGCATGGGATGTTGCATCGGCTGTTGGTGCATGAAGGTAAGTCTTTTGTTTTATAAATATATTTTAACGAGCAAGGTGGTCCATGGTCGCCAGGCTACCGCACGCGACACAACTAACTATATAAAGGCTTATTAGGTCTTATTAGGTTCGTAGATGATGTTGCTGAGTAACCCTCTTAATGGTAACACGAGTAGCACAACCTGCTAACTAATATCCAGTCTTGACAGTGTAGACAGCTTCATACAGACAGATCAAAGTAACATTTAATGAACAGACCACGGACGATTTTGATCGCTGCGACAGGTAATGTTTTGTAGATCCCGGTTCGGGTAACTTGTAGCCAAATTGTATCAGATAGCGACAAGTTTAACTCACGTCGTACGTCAAACAAAATGTTGAATTGTTATTATTATACGATATACTATTATTCTGTATTATAAAAACGTTAGCTACTTACCTTTTAGCATCAAGATTTGGCCAGCGAATAACTCCCCTTTCCACAGAATCCAGTATGCGTGTACTGCAAAATAGTCTTCTGTATTTTTTGGGTCAAAGTTTTTGATGTCTTTAATATGTACAATATTTTTTACTCCGTCTTCGATGTATTGTACGTAGGCAAACATTTTATTAATGCGAAAAAATCTTAAGGAAAGAACAAGGAAAAATATGAGAGAGCTAGGTGGCTAACAAACTTGTAATGGTATTCGAACGCAGCCTCCATTCGAACAATTCTGAGGCTCGCGCAGCTCATCAGTGCAGGACATTAAAGTATGACACGGTGATGCGATTTTATAGCCAGCAATAATGAGGACACACAGACACATACATATATAATTATGCTGTGTGTGTGTGCGTGCGTGTGAATATGTGTATATATATATTAGTGGTGGGCCGTTAACGCCGATAACGGCCGACCACTAATTAAATTTAACTCGCTTGCAGACCGTTTTTATCTGTATATATATTCATGAACATTTACCTGACGCATTTTAATGTTGCTTTGTGTTTCAGGTTTGAAAAGTGCTGGAATTTAGGCTAAAGTACATTAAAATGTTGAAATTACGTTAACAAATACGAGCCTCTTGTAATTCCAGGACGAAACATGAGAGAACGTGAAGACGTTAAGATTGAGCGTTTTGAAAATAAACAACCATCAAATAATGTGATAAAAAAGCGAATTATTTTGAATCATTTCGAGTATATGTATTAATATTTAACTTAATTATGTTTATCATGCTGGAAAATATTGAAATGGACCTTGAAAGTGCCGTACAAGTGCTTTAATTCCACCTTGTATAGGTGTATGAACCCTGCAAACATGACTTTGTCGATCGCGCTGAAGCGCAGCGCACGCGCGAAGTTACAAAATTCGACAGGTGCACGACCGCGCGAGGCACTCGCGCACGGGCGGAGCCTCAGCGATTACGTAATTTTCGCCGCGCGGACCCTCGCGCCGCTCGCGGCGTGTCAATATTTAACTGAATTATGTTTATCAAGCTGGAAAATATTGAAATGGACCTTGAACCCACTAAACATTAGACGTCTTATGGACGTGCAGATCAAGTCTATATTGCGTCCGTCGGTCCAAGACCAATTCTGGACTTCTACTCGACGTGCAAACTAGGTCCGTTATTTGGACGTCTAACTATGACCCCACTTGGACGTCGATATGCAGTTAAACACTTGAACGTCGGAATTTCAACGTCACGGAGACGTCTAAGAAGGGTACAGAAATGTACATGATACATAATATTTGTTTTTTTTATATTAATTAACATTTCTAAATGTTGAGTAAAGCGGTATGAGAAAATTTGTCTTTTGGGCGATAAACACTTTTGCTCGACTCCGTCAACCTAAAACTCCATGTCCTCAATGGTGCAGCCTGTGAACTGTAATAAATCCATATTATTATACATTATTTAATGTAGACACGTATAAGAAAATGTATGTATTATCAAAATATTTGTTTATATATAATATTTATGTATAACTATTATGTTAAATACAATCAATTGACTATGATACAAAAGTGAGCCTACATAAAAAGCTCGAGCGAGTTGCCTCGCGCATTTAGGAGTTTAAATTAAAAAGAAATCCGTTACTTTTTACAGTTATTTACTGGCGATTTCAAGGTAACATTAACAACTGGTCTTTAACAAACCTCAAAATATTAACCTAAAATGTTTATATGTTGTAGTAACAGATCAATAGATATAATCACATTACCTTGTACTTTTGTAATGGATTTTTGTAAGGTTTGTTACGTTTTAACGTTAGCCAAAAGGCTAGCTAGCTACTCACGTATTGGATGGAATTTACCACAGACATTACTACTTTTATAAGTTGGCGTTTTGGCCAGTGATCAATAAAAATGAAGGTGGAAAGAAATTGGAAATGCCATTCATGTGATTTATTTGTAAAGCATATACAATTGTAACGTGTGTAACTGGTGCCAGAAGGTGGCGGACCTGTTTATTGTTCCCGTTCATCTTTCTGAAGTTCGTTAGGCTCAGCAGATTTGAACCTTACACTTTTGTATACGTTTCCAGTTATCTGCTGCGACGGAAAGGAAGCTAGGAAAATTTACCAGGACAAAATGCTACCTTCTAAAATGGCACTAGTTGTGCACAGAAACTATGAATCCCCATGGAAATTGTGTTTTAAGAAAGCATTTCCTTCGATATTACAGCTCTATTTAGAAATAGCTGTTGGTAGGCTTATAAAAACGATGTCTAAAAGGAGTCAACGTTTTACGCAAAAAAGACCTACACAAGACTTCATTTGGACTAGAAATGGCCCTTATCCGGACGTCCCGGGGTCGTCGATACACGACGTGCAGAAGACGTCGGAAAAAAGACGTCATCTGGCGTCACAGTCTGCACCTTCAGGGGACCAAAATCCGACGTGCAAAAATGACTTGGAAAAGACGTCGTTTCAACGTATCTTTGCGCAGTGGGAAAGTGCCGTACAAATGCTTTAATTCCACCTTGTATAGGTGTATGAACCCTGCAAACATGACTTTGTCGATGGCGCTGAAGCGCGGCGCGCGCGCGAAGTTGCAAAATTAGAGAGGTGCACGACCTCGCGCAGCGACAGCGACAGCGCGCGAGGCACTCGCGCACGGGCGGAGCCTCAGCAATTACGTCATTTTCGCCGCGCGGACCCTCGCCGCTCGCGGCGCGTCAATATTTAACTTAATTATGTTTATCATGCTGGAAAATATTGAAATGGACCTTGAAAGTGCCGTACAAGTGCTTTAATTCCACCTTGTATAGGTGTATGAACCCTGCAAACATGACTTTGTCGATCGCGCTGAAGCGCAGCGCGCGCGAAGTTACAAAATTCTAGAGGTGCACGACCGCGCGAGGCACTCGCGCACGGGCGGAGCCTCAGCGATTACGTAATTTTCGCCGCGCGGACCCTCGCGCCGCTCGCGGCGTGTCAATATTTAACTTAATTATGTTTATCATGCTGGAAAATATTGAAATGGACCTTGAAAGTGCCGTACAAGTGCTTTAATTCCACCTTGTATAGGTGTATGAACCCTGCAAACATGACTTTGTCGATCGCGCTGAAGCGCAGCGCACGCGCGAAGTTACAAAATTCGACAGGTGCACGACCGCGCGAGGCACTCGCGCACGGGCGGAGCCTCAGCGATTACGTAATTTTCGCCGCGCGGACCCTCGCGCCGCTCGCGGCGTGTCAATATTTAACTGAATTATGTTTATCAAGCTGGAAAATATTGAAATGGACCTTGAACCCACTAAACATTAGACGTCTTATGGACGTGCAGATCAAGTCTATATTGCGTCCGTCGGTCCAAGACCAATTCTGGACTTCTACTCGACGTGCAAACTAGGTCCGTTATTTGGACGTCTAACTATGACCCCACTTGGACGTCGATATGCAGTTAAACACTTGAACGTCGGAATTTCAACGTCACGGAGACGTCTAAGAAGGGTACAGAAATGTACATGATACATAATATTTGTTTTTTTTATATTAATTAACATTTCTAAATGTTGAGTAAAGCGGTATGAGAAAATTTGTCTTTTGGGCGATAAACACTTTTGCTCGACTCCGTCAACCTAAAACTCCATGTCCTCAATGGTGCAGCCTGTGAACTGTAATAAATCCATATTATTATACATTATTTAATGTAGACACGTATAAGAAAATGTATGTATTATCAAAATATTTGTTTATATATAATATTTATGTATAACTATTATGTTAAATACAATCAATTGACTATGATACAAAAGTGAGCCTACATAAAAAGCTCGAGCGAGTTGCCTCGCGCATTTAGGAGTTTAAATTAAAAAGAAATCCGTTACTTTTTACAGTTATTTACTGGCGATTTCAAGGTAACATTAACAACTGGTCTTTAACAAACCTCAAAATATTAACCTAAAATGTTTATATGTTGTAGTAACAGATCAATAGATATAATCACATTACCTTGTACTTTTGTAATGGATTTTTGTAAGGTTTGTTACGTTTTAACGTTAGCCAAAAGGCTAGCTAGCTACTCACGTATTGGATGGAATTTACCACAGACATTACTACTTTTATAAGTTGGCGTTTTGGCCAGTGATCAATAAAAATGAAGGTGGAAAGAAATTGGAAATGCCATTCATGTGATTTATTTGTAAAGCATATACAATTGTAACGTGTGTAACTGGTGCCAGAAGGTGGCGGACCTGTTTATTGTTCCCGTTCATCTTTCTGAAGTTCGTTAGGCTCAGCAGATTTGAACCTTACACTTTTGTATACGTTTCCAGTTATCTGCTGCGACGGAAAGGAAGCTAGGAAAATTTACCAGGACAAAATGCTACCTTCTAAAATGGCACTAGTTGTGCACAGAAACTATGAATCCCCATGGAAATTGTGTTTTAAGAAAGCATTTCCTTCGATATTACAGCTCTATTTAGAAATAGCTGTTGGTAGGCTTATAAAAACGATGTCTAAAAGGAGTCAACGTTTTACGCAAAAAAGACCTACACAAGACTTCATTTGGACTAGAAATGGCCCTTATCCGGACGTCCCGGGGTCGTCGATACACGACGTGCAGAAGACGTCGGAAAAAAGACGTCATCTGGCGTCACAGTCTGCACCTTCAGGGGACCAAAATCCGACGTGCAAAAATGACTTGGAAAAGACGTCGTTTCAACGTATCTTTGCGCAGTGGGAAAGTGCCGTACAAATGCTTTAATTCCACCTTGTATAGGTGTATGAACCCTGCAAACATGACTTTGTCGATGGCGCTGAAGCGCGGCGCGCGCGCGAAGTTGCAAAATTAGAGAGGTGCACGACCTCGCGCAGCGACAGCGACAGCGCGCGAGGCACTCGCGCACGGGCGGAGCCTCAGCAATTACGTCATTTTCGCCGCGCGGACCCTCGCCGCTCGCGGCGCGTCAATATTTAACTTAATTATGTTTATCATGCTGGAAAATATTGAAATGGACCTTGAAAGTGCCGTACAAGTGCTTTAATTCCACCTTGTATAGGTGTATGAACCCTGCAAACATGACTTTGTCGATCGCGCTGAAGCGCAGCGCGCGCGAAGTTACAAAATTCTAGAGGTGCACGACCGCGCGAGGCACTCGCGCACGGGCGGAGCCTCAGCGATTACGTAATTTTCGCCGCGCGGACCCTCGCGCCGCTCGCGGCGTGTCAATATTTAACTTAATTATGTTTATCATGCTGGAAAATATTGAAATGGACCTTGAAAGTGCCGTACAAGTGCTTTAATTCCACCTTGTATAGGTGTATGAACCCTGCAAACATGACTTTGTCGATCGCGCTGAAGCGCGGCGCGCGCGCAAAGTTGCAAAATTCGAGAGGTGCACGACCTCGTGCAGCGACAGCGCGCGAGGCACTCGCGCACGGGCGGAGCCTCAGCGATTACGTCATTTTCGCCGCGCGGACCCTCGCGCCGCTCGCGGCGCGTCAAGTATAAACCAGGCTTCAAGTATAAACCAGCTTAAAGCCTGCCCTGCTGGAAAAACCAGCTCATACCATCTTAAGCTGGTCAAGCTGGTTAACCAGCTTGACCAGCTTAAGCTGTGTTTTGGAACCTGGTAGCTGGTTTGTAGCTGGTAGCTGGTTAAACCATTCAAAACCAGCTGTTAGCTGGTTCATAGGTGGTAGCTGGTTTATAGCTGGTTACACCATCTTAAACCATCTTGTTGCTGGTGGGTGGTTTTACTGTCCAAAACCAGCTTGTACCTGGTATTCTGTAAAATAACTAGTATTTTAAATTTACAATTAACCTTTGATAGCTTGTTGCAGAACTGTCAAGTGACCAGAATATTATACAATGTGCCTCAACCATGGTCGTGGATTTTCTGTCTGGAACATTTTGATGTTTTCCTAAATGACAATTAAATTAGGCATGCTGGAGGAGAGCAACACTAAAACAAGCAGGGAATGTTTAAACATGTGCACACCTGCCCTAACACCTATGCTTTACTGTTAATAGACCAGTTTGCAAAATAGGCAAGAAACAAAGACAATTTTAAAAGACAACTCAAAAATATTTATTTTTCTTAATTTACTGAGAAATTATTATAACAGCTGCTTTAATAAAATGCTATTTGCACAAACGACATTTTAAACAAGTAATATAATTTTATCAAATAACAAATCATGTACTTATTGATTTTGTTTTTTTTTTGTTTTTTGTTGATGTCTTGGATTTTTTCTGTAACATAACGTCCAAATTTTCCTGCTCTGGTCCTTAGCTCGAACTCTTCCAGGTTTTTTGTCTCGAGCCACTTTTGGAAGCAATCTTTAACAAAACAAAATAAAGCAAAATGTCATGAGAAAACTTTAATATGCATAAAATATGCATGTTACTGCACAACAATAAAATCATATAGTTTTCTAAAGACTTCAAAAACTATTTACTTGAAACAAAGTACAAATCATTTACTTGCATGTATAGGCCTTCTCAGAGGAGCTAAACTCCTAAATGTGAGGTATAAACTTCTAGCCTATATGAAGACTAGATAACCTGCTCAAAGGCCACATGACTATTATTATGAACAGTTTTATTAAATGTCAACATTTTGCACAGAAGATATGTATAAGATTATTAGCAGGTCATTGAGAAATTTTAATAAAATTCAAGTGTCCTGGTCCAAAAGAGACACATGTAATATTTCATGCAGCAGTAATATCCTCCATCATTTTCAGATTAGTATTCTTTATCAACATTCTTACTTACTTTTTAGTGCTCTTAATTTGTGAGGGGTTAGAGGGGGCCTGGGGGTTGTCTTTGTTGTTGGACAACTTTTACCCTCCAGACTCCGGTTGGCCAAAATGTTTGTGCCCCAAATGCACACTGCCAGCTCCTTCACAAACAAGCTGTCCTTGCTGTTTCCTTGCACTCTCTTCCACTGATTTGTATTGATGTAAATTCCTTCACCAATGTGCGTCTGTGTGAAATTTTATTTTATTTCACGATTATATGTAAATCATATCAGTATAATCAAAGACAATACCACCGTTACTGTACATTTATAATTAAATCTAAAATACCCTTTCTTCTTCTGAAGCTTGCTCTTTCTGTTGGCTTATTTCTACTGCAAATATAAAATAATTTAATAATTATTACCTTACTTTTGGTAAATGACAGTTGTAGAATGATTAAATAGTACAATATTATTGTGCATGTCTCTTATCTCTTATCAGAGATAGGATGAATGTATAAGTGTAACCAAGTCATTCATGTTTTATTAGCAATATACTTACCAACTGTTGCTTGAGAAGTGTTTAATGGGGGTGACAAGTTGGATTGCCCTGAAATGTATAATATAATGATAATAAATCTTCAGTACAAGTTTGTATCACAGATTAAATGAACATTAACTAGGGCTTTTTTATTAGACAATAGGTAGACGCAACAAGCTGTTAGTGTTATATGCAACAAAACCACAAACACCTTCTCAAGCAAAACAGATAATGTTCAAAATATAATAACAACAGTAATAGTAATAGCAGTATAACTGAAAGGTCTTACTAATTGTTTGAGGGGTGTCCATAAAATCAGGAAGGCTGTTATTCTCTATAACATAAATGAGACCTTAAATGTAATTCACTGTCATTACATTCAATAAATAGTACAGCTTTAAATTCCAGTTTAGATAAAATGATAACGATTGTTTTGTGTTTTGTGAGGCAGCCTTTTAGGAAAGAAGGGTGAGTGTTACAAACTTACCAGGAAGGATTTTGGAGACCAAACACTTTTGGAGTTCAGTGTTCAATTTTCTCAGTTGTTCCAGTTCACTAATGGCTTCTTGATATTTATGCCCAAGTACTGTGTGCTTCTTCTTTAATTCATCAAATTCAGATTTGGCAATTAATTCATCATCACTGCCACTAGATGTTTCATCATCCAGCAGAATCCTCTGCCTCTTTGATTGACTATTAGAGGCACACAGTGGCTGGATTCTTTTCTGGCTTTGCCGCTCTTTTAAAATTTCTATTAGTGAGGCCCGCTTTCCCTCAATAATGCTTGCCTTTTGTGACATCTGCAAATAATAATAGCACATAACATCTCACTTGCTCTTATCATATATATATATATATATATATATATATATATATATATATATATATATATATATATATGCATGCACATATATACTTACAGCAGTATCTTCAATTTCTTTCCTTTCTGAGTTTCTCTGGCTCTCCACAGGATTTCTCTCCAGTAACTTTGGAACCCGAATCCTTTTCCCTGCACCTAGAATGTCCTCTATTTCTTCAGAAGTGTCTGTGAAGAAAAATATGTAACACTTTAAACCGTAATACTGGTCAGGCACACTCAAGTCTTCCCTCTTATAATTTTTATATATGATTATATAAAATTTATATACAAAAAATTAATACAAACATTTATATTATGCTCAGTTTCTTTTTCATGCTGAATGTCGAACCCAGAATGATAGTTTAATCATTGAATGTTCAGTATTTGTCTTATACAAATGGCTCAGCTAAAACATGAAAATCACAGTTTACAGACCTCCGTGTTTAATTATAATTAAAGAGCAGATATTGTCAGTGCGCTTGCGGCATTTTGGTCCTCAAAAGGGAAGTGAAAAGTTCTCCACCAACATTCTCAGTTAAGTATTACCCAAGAACAGGTAGAAGGCAGCCTTTCGGTTAAATCGTGCCCTTTTAAACTTGATCAACTAATATGATTCTCAGACCAGACTAATTATAAGAATGTAAAAAATGAAAGACAACGCATGGGATGTTGCATCGGCTGTTGGTGCAGAAGGTAAGTCTTTTGTTTTATAAATATATTTTAACGAGCAAGGTGGTCCATGGTCGCCAGGCTACCGCACGCGACACAACTAACTATATAAAGGCTTATTAGGTCTTATTAGGTTCGTAGATGATGTTGCTGAGTAACCCTCTTAATGGTAACACGAGTAGCACAACCTGCTAACTAATATCCAGTCTTGACAGTGTAGACAGCTTCATACAGACAGATCAAAGTAACATTTAATGAACAGACCACGGACGATTTTGATCGCTGCGACAGGTAATGTTTTGTAGATCCCGGTTCGGGTAACTTGTAGCCAAATTGTATCAGATAGCGACAAGTTTAACTCACGTCGTACGTCAAACAAAATGTTGAATTGTTATTATTATACGATATACTATTATTCTGTATTATAAAAACGTTAGCTACTTACCTTTTAGCATCAAGATTTGGCCAGCGAATAACTCCCCTTTCCACAGAATCCAGTATGCGTGTACTGCAGAATAGTCTTCTGTATTTTTTGGGTCAAAGTTTTTGATGTCTTTAATATGTACAATATTTTTTACTCCGTCTTCGATGTATTGTACGTAGGCAAACATTTTATTAATGCGAAAAAATCTTAAGGAAAGAACAAGGAAAAATATGAGAGAGCTAGGTGGCTAACAAACTTGTAATGGTATTCGAACGCAGCCTCCATTCGAACAATTCTGAGGCTCGCGCAGCTCATCAGTGCAGGACATTAAAGTATGACACGGTGATGCGATTTTATAGCCAGCAATAATGAGGACACACAGACACATACATATATAATTATGCTGTGTGTGTGTGCGTGCGTGTGAATATGTGTATATATATATTAGTGGTGGGCCGTTAACGCCGATAACGGCCGACCACTAATTAAATTTAACTCGCTTGCAGACCGTTTTTATCTGTATATATATTCATGAACATTTACCTGACGCATTTTAATGTTGCTTTGTGTTTCAGGTTTGAAAAGTGCTGGAATTTAGGCTAAAGTACATTAAAATGTTGAAATTACGTTAACAAATACGAGCCTCTTGTAATTCCAGGACGAAACATGAGAGAACGTGAAGACGTTAAGATTGAGCGTTTTGAAAATAAACAACCATCAAATAATGTGATAAAAAAGCGAATTATTTTGAATCATTTCGAGTATATGTATTAATATTTAACTTAATTATGTTTATCATGCTGGAAAATATTGAAATGGACCTTGAAAGTGCCGTACAAGTGCTTTAATTCCACCTTGTATAGGTGTATGAACCCTGCAAACATGACTTTGTCGATCGCGCTGAAGCGCAGCGCACGCGCGAAGTTACAAAATTCGACAGGTGCACGACCGCGCGAGGCACTCGCGCACGGGCGGAGCCTCAGCGATTACGTAATTTTCGCCGCGCGGACCCTCGCGCCGCTCGCGGCGTGTCAATATTTAACTGAATTATGTTTATCAAGCTGGAAAATATTGAAATGGACCTTGAACCCACTAAACATTAGACGTCTTATGGACGTGCAGATCAAGTCTATATTGCGTCCGTCGGTCCAAGACCAATTCTGGACTTCTACTCGACGTGCAAACTAGGTCCGTTATTTGGACGTCTAACTATGACCCCACTTGGACGTCGATATGCAGTTAAACACTTGAACGTCGGAATTTCAACGTCACGGAGACGTCTAAGAAGGGTACAGAAATGTACATGATACATAATATTTGTTTTTTTTATATTAATGAACATTTCTAAATGTTGAGTAAAGCGGTATGAGAAAATTTGTCTTTTGGGCGATAAACACTTTTGCTCGACTCCGTCAACCTAAAACTCCATGTCCTCAATGGTGCAGCCTGTGAACTGTAATAAATCCATATTATTATACATTATTTAATGTAGACACGTATAAGAAAATGTATGTATTATCAAAATATTTGTTTATATATAATATTTATGTATAACTATTATGTTAAATACAATCAATTGACTATGATACAAAAGTGAGCCTACATAAAAAGCTCGAGCGAGTTGCCTCGCGCATTTAGGAGTTTAAATTAAAAAGAAATCCGTTACTTTTTACAGTTATTTACTGGCGATTTCAAGGTAACATTAACAACTGGTCTTTAACAAACCTCAAAATATTAACCTAAAATGTTTATATGTTGTAGTAACAGATCAATAGATATAATCACATTACCTTGTACTTTTGTAATGGATTTTTGTAAGGTTTGTTACGTTTTAACGTTAGCCAAAAGGCTAGCTAGCTACTCACGTATTGGATGGAATTTACCACAGACATTACTACTTTTATAAGTTGGCGTTTTGGCCAGTGATCAATAAAAATGAAGGTGGAAAGAAATTGGAAATGCCATTCATGTGATTTATTTGTAAAGCATATACAATTGTAACGTGTGTAACTGGTGCCAGAAGGTGGCGGACCTGTTTATTGTTCCCGTTCATCTTTCTGAAGTTCGTTAGGCTCAGCAGATTTGAACCTTACACTTTTGTATACGTTTCCAGTTATCTGCTGCGACGGAAAGGAAGCTAGGAAAATTTACCAGGACAAAATGCTACCTTCTAAAATGGCACTAGTTGTGCACAGAAACTATGAATCCCCATGGAAATTGTGTTTTAAGAAAGCATTTCCTTCGATATTACAGCTCTATTTAGAAATAGCTGTTGGTAGGCTTATAAAAACGATGTCTAAAAGGAGTCAACGTTTTACGCAAAAAAGACCTACACAAGACTTCATTTGGACTAGAAATGGCCCTTATCCGGACGTCCCGGGGTCGTCGATACACGACGTGCAGAAGACGTCGGAAAAAAGACGTCATCTGGCGTCACAGTCTGCACCTTCAGGGGACCAAAATCCGACGTGCAAAAATGACTTGGAAAAGACGTCGTTTCAACGTATCTTTGCGCAGTGGGAAAGTGCCGTACAAATCCTTTAATTCCACCTTGTATAGGTGTATGAACCCTGCAAACATGACTTTGTCGATGGCGCTGAAGCGCGGCGCGCGCGCGAAGTTGCAAAATTAGAGAGGTGCACGACCTCGCGCAGCGACAGCGCGCGAGGCACTCGCGCACGGGCGGAGCCTCAGCAATTACGTCATTTTCGCCGCGCGGACCCTCGCCGCTCGCGGCGCGTCAATATTTAACTTAATTATGTTTATCATGCTGGAAAATATTGAAATGGACCTTGAAAGTGCCGTACAAGTGCTTTAATTCCACCTTGTATAGGTGTATGAACCCTGCAAACATGACTTTGTCGATCGCGCTGAAGCGCAGCGCGCGCGAAGTTACAAAATTCTAGAGGTGCACGACCGCGCGAGGCACTCGCGCACGGGCGGAGCCTCAGCGATTACGTAATTTTCGCCGCGCGGACCCTCGCGCCGCTCGCGGCGTGTCAATATTTAACTTAATTATGTTTATCATGCTGGAAAATATTGAAATGGACCTTGAAAGTGCCGTACAAGTGCTTTAATTCCACCTTGTATAGGTGTATGAACCCTGCAAACATGACTTTGTCGATCGCGCTGAAGCGCGGCGCGCGCGCAAAGTTGCAAAATTCGAGAGGTGCACGACCTCGTGCAGCGACAGCGCGCGAGGCACTCGCGCACGGGCGGAGCCTCAGCGATTACGTCATTTTCGCCGCGCGGACCCTCGCGCCGCTCGCGGCGCGTCAAGTATAAACCAGGCTTCAAGTATAAACCAGCTTAAAGCCTGCCCTGCTGGAAAAACCAGCTCATACCATCTTAAGCTGGTCAAGCTGGTTAACCAGCTTGACCAGCTTAAGCTGTGTTTTGGAACCTGGTAGCTGGTTTGTAGCTGGTAGCTGGTTAAACCATTCAAAACCAGCTGTTAGCTGGTTATAGGTGGTAGCTGGTTTATAGCTGGTTACACCATCTTAAACCATCTTGTTGCTGGTGGGTGGTTTTACTGTCCAAAACCAGCTTGTACCTGGTATTCTGTAAAATAACTAGTATTTTAAATTTACAATTAACCTTTGATAGCTTGTTGCAGAACTGTCAAGTGACCAGAATATTATACAATGTGCCTCAACCATGGTCGTGGATTTTCTGTCTGGAACATTTTGATGTTTTCCTAAATGACAATTAAATTAGGCATGCTGGAGGAGAGCAACACTAAAACAAGCAGGGAATGTTTAAACATGTGCACACCTGCCCTAACACCTATGCTTTACTGTTAATAGACCAGTTTGCAAAATAGGCAAGAAACAAAGACAATTTTAAAAGACAACTCAAAAATATTTATTTTTCTTAATTTACTGAGAAATTATTATAACAGCTGCTTTAATAAAATGCTATTTGCACAAACGACATTTTAAACAAGTAATATAATTTTATCAAATAACAAATCATGTACTTATTGATTTTGTTTTTTTTTGTTTTTTGTTGATGTCTTGGATTTTTTCTGTAACATAACGTCCAAATTTTCCTGCTCTGGTCCTTAGCTCGAACTCTTCCAGGTTTTTTGTCTCGAGCCACTTTTGGAAGCAATCTTTAACAAAACAAAATAAAGCAAAATGTCATGAGAAAACTTTAATATGCATAAAATATGCATGTTACTGCACAACAATAAAATCATATAGTTTTCTAAAGACTTCAAAAACTATTTACTTGAAACAAAGTACAAATCATTTACTTGCATGTATAGGCCTTCTCAGAGGAGCTAAACTCCTAAATGTGAGGTATAAACTTCTAGCCTATATGAAGACTAGATAACCTGCTCAAAGGCCACATGACTATTATTATGAACAGTTTTATTAAATGTCAACATTTTGCACAGAAGATATGTATAAGATTATTAGCAGGTCATTGAGAAATTTTAATAAAATTCAAGTGTCCTGGTCCAAAAGAGACACATGTAATATTTCATGCAGCAGTAATATCCTCCATCATTTTCAGATTAGTATTCTTTATCAACATTCTTACTTACTTTTTAGTGCTCTTAATTTGTGAGGGGTTAGAGGGGGCCTGGGGGTTGTCTTTGTTGTTGGACAACTTTTACCCTCCAGACTCCGGTTGGCCAAAATGTTTGTGCCCCAAATGCACACTGCCAGCTCCTTCACAAACAAGCTGTCCTTGCTGTTTCCTTGGACTCTCTTCCACTGATTTGTATTGATGTAAATTCCTTCACCAATGTGCGTCTGTGTGAAATTTTATTTTATTTCACGATTATATGTAAATCATATCAGTATAATCAAAGACAATACCACCGTTACTGTACATTTATAATTAAATCTAAAATACCCTTTCTTCTTCTGAAGCTTGCTCTTTCTGTTGGCTTATTTCTACTGCAAATATAAAATAATTTAATAATTATTACCTTACTTTTGGTAAATGACAGTTGTAGAATGATTAAATAGTACAATATTATTGTGCATGTCTCTTATCTCTTATCAGAGATAGGATGAATGTATAAGTGTAACCAAGTCATTCATGTTTTATTAGCAATATACTTACCAACTGTTGCTTGAGAAGTGTTTAATGGGGGTGACAAGTTGGATTGCCCTGAAATGTAAAATATAATGATAATAAATCTTCAGTACAAGTTTGTATCACAGATTAAATGAACATTAACTAGGGCTTTTTTATTAGACAATAGGTAGACGCAACAAGCTGTTAGTGTTATATGCAACAAAACCACAAACACCTTCTCAAGCAAAACAGATAATGTTCAAAATATAATAACAACAGTAATAGTAATAGCAGTATAACTGAAAGGTCTTACTAATTGTTTGAGGGGTGTCCATAAAATCAGGAAGGCTGTTATTCTCTATAACATAAATGAGACCTTAAATGTAATTCACTGTCATTACATTCAATAAATAGTACAGCTTTAAATTCCAGTTTAGATAAAATGATAACGATTGTTTTGTGTTTTGTGAGGCAGCCTTTTAGGAAAGAAGGGTGAGTGTTACAAACTTACCAGGAAGGATTTTGGAGACCAAACACTTTTGGAGTTCAGTGTTCAATTTTCTCAGTTGTTCCAGTTCACTAATGGCTTCTTGATATTTATGCCCAAGTACTGTGTGCTTCTTCTTTAATTCATCAAATTCAGATTTGGCAATTAATTCATCATCACTGCCACTAGATGTTTCATCATCCAGCAGAATCCTCTGCCTCTTTGATTGACTATTAGAGGCACACAGTGGCTGGATTCTTTTCTGGCTTTGCCGCTCTTTTAAAATTTCTATTAGTGAGGCCCGCTTTCCCTCAATAATTAATATGTACAATAATTTTGTAATATGTACAATATTTTTTACTCCGTCTTCGATGTATTGTACGTAGGCAAACATTTTATTAATGCGAAAAAATCTTAAGGAAAGAACAAGGAAAAATATGAGAGAGCTAGGTGGCTAACAAACTTGTAATGGTATTCGAACGCAGCCTCCATTCGAACAATTCTGAGGCTCGCGCAGCTCATCAGTGCAGGACATTAAAGTATGACACGGTGATGCGATTTTATAGCCAGCAATAATGAGGACACACAGACACATACATATATAATTATGCTGTGTGTGTGTGCGTGCGTGTGAATATGTGTATATATATTAGTGGTGGGCCGTTAACGCCGATAACGGCCGACCACTAATTAAATTTAACTCGCTTGCAGACCGTTTTTATCTGTATATATATTCATGAACATTTACCTGACGCATTTTAATGTTGCTTTGTGTTTCAGGTTTGAAAAGTGCTGGAATTTAGGCTAAAGTACATTAAAATGTTGAAATTACGTTAACAAATACGAGCCTCTTGTAATTCCAGGACGAAACATGAGAGAACGTGAAGACGTTAAGATTGAGCGTTTTGAAAATAAACAACCATCAAATAATGTGATAAAAAAGCGAATTATTTTGAATCATTTCGAGTATATGTATTAATATTTAACTTAATTATGTTTATCATGCTGGAAAATATTGAAATGGACCTTGAAAGTGCCGTACAAGTGCTTTAATTCCACCTTGTATAGGTGTATGAACCCTGCAAACATGACTTTGTCGATCGCGCTGAAGCGCAGCGCACGCGCGAAGTTACAAAATTCGACAGGTGCACGACCGCGCGAGGCACTCGCGCACGGGCGGAGCCTCAGCGATTACGTAATTTTCGCCGCGCGGACCCTCGCGCCGCTCGCGGCGTGTCAATATTTAACTGAATTATGTTTATCAAGCTGGAAAATATTGAAATGGACCTTGAACCCACTAAACATTAGACGTCTTATGGACGTGCAGATCAAGTCTATATTGCGTCCGTCGGTCCAAGACCAATTCTGGACTTCTACTCGACGTGCAAACTAGGTCCGTTATTTGGACGTCTAACTATGACCCCACTTGGACGTCGATATGCAGTTAAACACTTGAACGTCGGAATTTCAACGTCACGGAGACGTCTAAGAAGGGTACAGAAATGTACATGATACATAATATTTGTTTTTTTTATATTAATGAACATTTCTAAATGTTGAGTAAAGCGGTATGAGAAAATTTGTCTTTTGGGCGATAAACACTTTTGCTCGACTCCGTCAACCTAAAACTCCATGTCCTCAATGGTGCAGCCTGTGAACTGTAATAAATCCATATTATTATACATTATTTAATGTAGACACGTATAAGAAAATGTATGTATTATCAAAATATTTGTTTATATATAATATTTATGTATAACTATTATGTTAAATACAATCAATTGACTATGATACAAAAGTGAGCCTACATAAAAAGCTCGAGCGAGTTGCCTCGCGCATTTAGGAGTTTAAATTAAAAAGAAATCCGTTACTTTTTACAGTTATTTACTGGCGATTTCAAGGTAACATTAACAACTGGTCTTTAACAAACCTCAAAATATTAACCTAAAATGTTTATATGTTGTAGTAACAGATCAATAGATATAATCACATTACCTTGTACTTTTGTAATGGATTTTTGTAAGGTTTGTTACGTTTTAACGTTAGCCAAAAGGCTAGCTAGCTACTCACGTATTGGATGGAATTTACCACAGACATTACTACTTTTATAAGTTGGCGTTTTGGCCAGTGATCAATAAAAATGAAGGTGGAAAGAAATTGGAAATGCCATTCATGTGATTTATTTGTAAAGCATATACAATTGTAACGTGTGTAACTGGTGCCAGAAGGTGGCGGACCTGTTTATTGTTCCCGTTCATCTTTCTGAAGTTCGTTAGGCTCAGCAGATTTGAACCTTACACTTTTGTATACGTTTCCAGTTATCTGCTGCGACGGAAAGGAAGCTAGGAAAATTTACCAGGACAAAATGCTACCTTCTAAAATGGCACTAGTTGTGCACAGAAACTATGAATCCCCATGGAAATTGTGTTTTAAGAAAGCATTTCCTTCGATATTACAGCTCTATTTAGAAATAGCTGTTGGTAGGCTTATAAAAACGATGTCTAAAAGGAGTCAACGTTTTACGCAAAAAAGACCTACACAAGACTTCATTTGGACTAGAAATGGCCCTTATCCGGACGTCCCGGGGTCGTCGATACACGACGTGCAGAAGACGTCGGAAAAAAGACGTCATCTGGCGTCACAGTCTGCACCTTCAGGGGACCAAAATCCGACGTGCAAAAATGACTTGGAAAAGACGTCGTTTCAACGTATCTTTGCGCAGTGGGAAAGTGCCGTACAAATGCTTTAATTCCACCTTGTATAGGTGTATGAACCCTGCAAACATGACTTTGTCGATGGCGTTGAAGCGCGGTGCGCGCGCGGAAGTTGCAAAATTAGAGAGGTGCACGACCTCGCGCAGCGACAGCGCGCGAGGCACTCGCGCACGGGCGGAGCCTCAGCAATTACGTCATTTTCGCCGCGCGGACCCTCGCCGCTCGCGGCGCGTCAATATTTAACTTAATTATGTTTATCATGCTGGAAAATATTGAAATGGACCTTGAAAGTGCCGTACAAGTGCTTTAATTCCACCTTGTATAGGTGTATGAACCCTGCAAACATGACTTTGTCGATCGCGCTGAAGCGCAGCGCGCGCGCGAAGTTACAAAATTCTAGAGGTGCACGACCGCGCGAGGCACTCGCGCACGGGCGGAGCCTCAGCGATTACGTAATTTTCGCCGCGCGGACCCTCGCGCCGCTAGCGGCGTGTCAATATTTAACTTAATTATGTTTATCATGCTGGAAAATATTGAAATGGACCTTGAAAGTGCCGTACAAGTGCTTTAATTCCACCTTGTATAGGTGTATGAACCCTGCAAACATGACTTTGTCGATCGCGCTGAAGCGCGGCGCGCGCGCAAAGTTGCAAAATTCGAGAGGTGCACGACCTCGTGCAGCGACAGCGCGCGAGGCACTCGCGCACGGGCGGAGCCTCAGCGATTACGTCATTGTCGCCGCGCGGACCCTCGCGCCGCTCGCGGTGCGTCAAGTATAAACCAGGCTTCAAGTATAAACCAGCTTAAAGCCTGCCCTGCTGGAAAAACCAGCTCATACTGTAGTGAAGACTAAACTTGAGAGTTAGAGCTGGTCACTGGTCTACCCTCTTTTGCTATATTCAACCCCGGTGTGTCGGCCAGAACACCACTTGAGGCCAAAATGCATTCAACTCTTTATTCTTCAGTTCAAGGCAGGGATATGAATGTGAGGTGTGTGTTACAGGATGGCTGTGTATAGTGCAAATGTGTAGTTGTGTGTGTGGTTCTGAAAATACAAATACAGATATGAGATGTATAATCTCCATTTACAGATAACAAGCACAAATAGAATAAACAGTACAACTGGTGCCTTTGCACCCTCTGGTGGCGAATATATGCAATTGTCTTAATGACTTAACGCTGTACAACGAAATATGTAACTACTCATAACAGCGAAATAGTATGCTATGTAAATAGTTATAAGGTAACAAATATACAAACGTAAGGGTCGGACATAACACACACTGTAAAGAAACAAGTCATCGTAACTGAACTAACTTAATAATCACGTGCTAACCGCTAACAAGTTAGCTAAACCCGTGCGGTGAACTCAAAGCGCCGTGATCACACGAACGCAAACGTGATCATATTACATTACAACTACTACTACATTACATCCTCCGCCATCCAGAACAACAATAAACTTACATTAAGTCATGTATGCACGAACGATGCACTATATACAATCAAAATCCCTCGACGAACATCGCACAACGGGCTCCCCACAAAGACCAACTGAAACGAACTCGTCAACTGCCAGAGTGATGACGTCACGTCCAGCCAGTTAAATGGTTACGCTCCTGTAGGGCCTTTTGTACAGCCGCCCCCAAATGTATAGAATACATTTGCTTAAAAAACAAAAGGGCTCTATGGCTGCACACTGGTTGGAGCTGCGGGACTCTTCTCATCTTCATCAGACGGGAGAGCTGGAAGGAGGACCAGCCTGGCGACAGGTCGTGTGTATACTCTATCCTTTACCTGCACATCAGCCGATCTAATTCGTCCATCTGGACTAGGGTGGACCTTGATGACCCGTCCAATTGGCCACAGAGCTCTGGGGAGCTGGGGGTCGACAATCATGACTACAGAGTCCTCTGTTAGATCCGCTAGTGTAGAACGCCACTTCTGGCGTGACTGAAGACCAGGTAAGTATGAGCGGATGAAGCTCGACCAAAAGTGGTCTGCTAGTACCTGGGAGTGCCTCCAATGGCGGCGGCTCAGGAGCTCATCCTTAGGGTAAACCACCTGCGGGAGAGATCCATCTGGCCGCCCCATCAGGAGGACATTGGGTGTGACTGGATCAGGGTCTCTCGCATCAGAGGAAACGTAGCCCAGTGGCTTGGAGTTGAGGATGCCTTCAACCTCAAGTAGCACAGTCCGTAAGACCTCCTCTGAGACTGCCTGTGCGCCCACTGTAGTATAGAGAGCAGTCTTCACAGAACGTATCTCCCTCTCCCATGCACCCCCAAAGTGAGGTGCAGCTGGGGGGTTGAAATGAAACGAAATCATCTGCTTGGATAGTTGTTGTTGCAAGACTGGAGACAACGTTGTGAATGCTTCTCTAAGCTCTCTCTCACCTCCCCGGAAATTGGTCCCTTGGTCTGAGAACAGCTCTGCAGGTCTGCCTCTTCGTGCGATGAATCTTCGAAGAGCCATCAGAAATGAGTCAGTATCAATAGAGGTCAGGATGTCTAGATGCACAGCTCTAGTAGTCAGGCATTTAAAGACAATCCCCCATCTCTTCTCAGCCCGCCGCCCCACTTTGACCCCTAGTGGCCCGAAACAGTCCATTCCAGTGGAATAGAAGGCGGGCTTGAACAGACGAAGGCGGGCTGCAGGGAGGTCAGCCATCTTAGGCACAGCAGGTTTCGACTTCCACCGACGACAATCAGCACAGCTGCTCTGGAGACGGCGGATCGCCTCGCGTCCTCGCAGGATCCAGTAAGAGCGGCGGATCTCAGCGAGCACTCGTTCTGGACCTGGGTGTCGCAGACGTCGGTCAAAATCCTGGATCAGCAGCTTGGTTGTTGGATGTGCTGGCTCTAGGATGATTGGATGTAGGGTATTAAACTCTAGATGCTCCGATCTGCGAAGTCTCCCCCCCACGCGGATAAGCTCTACGCTTCCATCAAACTCGGGAGATAAAGCTATCAGTCGGCTGCTTTTGGGAATAGGTTTACCATCTCTCAGACGGTGGAATTCCTCTGGGAAGCTGCTCAGCTGGGCTCTGCTCAGGATAACTTGCTCCGCGTCGCGGTAATGTTCGGCCGTAGGTTGACTGCTCTTATCGCCCGTTCCACATAACTCTCGTGCAGTGCTCTCTAGGAGCTCCCCCCAGGTATGGAACTCGCTGTGGTCTGCATCTGAAGAGTTCAACACGGCAGAGGCAGTGCCGCAGGTTGTAGATCGACGGACCTCCGTGAGGTCATCTCCCAGCGCGGTAGTATGCTGCTCTGGCCATTGATCTGGACTCTGTAGAAGGAAGGATGGCCCTTGACTCCACCTATTGGCCTCTGCAAGCTGCTGCAGCGTCCTTCCCCTTGTGATGTCGTCGGCGGGATTCCTGGCTGAATCTACATACCGCCAGGCATGAGGATCTGTCAGGTCTTGGATCTCGGCAACTCGAGTGCCCACAAAGACCTTGAAACGGCAAGATTCAGACTTGAGCCATGTCAATACTGTGGTGGAATCTGACCACAGGACTGTTCTGTCTATGTTCAGGGTAAGCTCCCTTTGCACAATCTGAGAGAGTTGTGCACCTGTAAGTGCGGCACAAAGTTCTAGTCTGGGTATAGAAAGCAGTCGTTTGGGTGCAACTCTTGACCGGCCCAACAAGAATGACAGATAGGTCTGGCCTTGACCGTCAACAGTCCGTAGGTAGGCTACTGAGCCATAGGCTTGTTCTGAAGCGTCACAGAACACATGCACTTCTCGCTGGACATAAGATAGATCTGCATCCTTAGGTAAGTACGGCCGTGGCAAGACAACCAGAGGTAAAAACTGCAACTCTTCCTCCCAGTCCCTCCACTGCTGAAGGAGGTCAGGGGGTAAATTCGGGTCATCCCAGCCTCTGTGCTTGTCCCACAGGTGCCGGACTAACATCTTGGCTCGGGTGGTGTAGGGTAAGATGAACCCCAAAGGATCGTACTGACTGGCGAGCACCTTGTAGATATTACGCATAGTCGGGACGCCATAATGAACCGGACGGTGCTTGTAACCAAGGAGATCTTCCTGAAAGTTCCAACTAAGACCCAGGGTGGACTCGGGACTGTCAACCTTCTCGAGACTGAGCCAGAGTTCAGCACTGTTTGATCGGGCCTCTTCAGGCAGGTGACTAATAGCCCCGGGCTCATTGCTGGCCCACTGGCGCAAGTCAAATCCAGCTGACAACAGTAACGGTCTCAACTGATCAATGAGATGTCTAGCCTCAGTCACGGTCGGGAAGCTCTGCAGACAATTATCGACATAGAAGCATCTCTTGACTGAGGATCTTACCTCGTCCCCAGGCTGGCTGTTATCTGTAACATGTCGCTGCAGGGCAAATGTGGCGCAGCAAGGGCTGCACGTTGTGCCAAAGGGCAGTACTTGCCACTCATATACTGCTACAGGCTCATTCTGGGCTAAGTCACGCCATATGAAGCGTAGCAAGGCGCGATCCTCAGGGAGTAGGCGGACTTGGTGAAACATACCTTTGATATCACCTGAGATGGCTGTGGCATGCTCGCGGAACCTCAGAAGGACCCCTAGCAAAGATGCTCCTAATGTTGGTCCAGGAAGTAAGTGTTCATTCAGGCTTTGCCCTTGGTACTGATAAGAACAGTTGAACACTAATCGGTTCTTGCCGTTATGACTGACCATGTGATGGGGAACATACCAGGCTTCCCCTTCCTCAGACAGCTGTTGAGTCTCGAGCTTCTTCACTGATCCTGCTTGAATCAGTTTTCCCATCTCTGCCTTGTAGGCACTGGCCCACTCAGGATCTCTAGACAATCTCCGTTCAACCCTCCTCAGGCATGGCATGACGGCGTCTTTAGTGGCCTGAAGGCAGGGCATGTTTGTATGACGGAGCAGCGGTGTGGCATAACGGAGGACACCATCCACATCCACACGTGAGGTTCGCATCTCAAGGAGGCTTACAGCCTCATGATCCTGTCTGGAGCGGGTGACCAGCTTATCACTTCTGAATGGCACCGTATCAACTTGCCATAATTTCTCCACATAGCCCATCAGCTCATTCACCTGAGTTGGTACCGATGTCACCAAGCACTGGTGTGGGCAAGCCGTCTGGTGTACCATACTAGCAGGCCCCTGTAACACCCAGCCCAACCTCGTACGAACTGCGGCAGGGCCTCCCGGAGGCCCCAACCGGACCGGCTCCATGGGAGTAATGAGATGTGGGTGGTCACTCCCGATGAGTAGAAGGGGTCTGACAGTCTTGAAGGGCTGTATTGGCAGACCAACCAAATGCTTGTATTTTCGCTGAAGTTGCTCCATGGGGTAGGTATGATCTGCTAGGTCGATGCGAGCTGCAGTGAATGCTCCTGTGATGCGATACTTCCGTTTCGGGTTGGCAGGAGAGGAGATCGAGAAAGACACTGATGCACCATGGAGAGTTTGCACATCCTGTCGTATGGTACGCAGTGATAGATCTTCTGGGGCGCCTTGCAGACTAAGCCTGTCTGTCGCAGCAGGCAGCAGCATTGTTCTCTCCGAGCCATCATCTAAGACAGCGAAAGTATCAAGTGTCTGGTTGCCGTGATGAATGAGAATGCGGACAACCTTTAGCAGGACTCTACTGCCTGCTGTGGGTCTATCGAGGTAGAGTACCTCAGTGGTTGAACTCTCGCTAGGTTTCTCCATTGCGGCAAGCTTGGCTGGTCCCTTCAATGACCTGGCGTTGACCTCATGAAGCACCTGTAGGTGTTTTCCCTGACACAGACCGCAAGCCTTCTTTAGGTTACACTGCGCTGCCTGATGCCGTCGTGCACATCTCCAGCACCTCCGGCTGGTCCTTATCCAGTCCGCTACTTGCGTTTTGGTAAGCTTAGATATCGCTGTACACTGACTGAGGTAATGCTCTGAACTGTCACAGAAGGGGCAATAGGGCTGGCTCTTCCCTTGCGAGAACGCCTGCTTGGGTGGAGTGCTCTCCTTCTTCGTTGCTTCGCCAGCGCCATGCAGAACTGTGGCTGATCTCCTTCCCTGACGCGGCTCTAATCTAGGCCTCTGTCCTTCCCTGGTCCCCTTTGCAGGTAGCTGGCCATCAAAATCTTGGCACCAGGCCTCATAATTCAGCCATGCTGCAAGGTCAAGCAGGGTGTAGCTGGTCCCAGAGTGGTAGAACATGCGGCGGCGAAACTCTGCCCTCTGCTCGGTTGGTAGCTTACTAAGCAGTCGGGCCACATGTGAGCCACACTGTAACTCCACTTCTCCTTCTGGGCCTAGTGTTCGGAGCATGCCCACCAGTGACTGGATCTGAAGCGCAAACTTCTCAAAGGCAGCGGTGTCCCCACGTCTCACGTCTGGGGAGTCCATTACTGTAGCGATTCGCTTCAGTGCTACCTGATGGGGCTGGCCGAACTTGTCACTCAACGCTGCCATAGTGTCTGTGTAGGGCGTTGGGGAGTGCAAGTAGGCGTCTGCAATAAGCGTAGCCTCCTCCAGTTTCAGGTGATCTACCAGTACCTGATATTTGAATAGCTCAGTCCCATCAGCGGGCAAGAGGTTCTCCAATGCGATCTTCAGTCGAGCAAACTCACTAGGGTCTCGGTTTGTGAAGTTGGGTATGGTGGGACGAGGCCCTCTGTAAGATGTCTCCGCCACGGAGGAGCTGTGATGGAGGGACTGCGTGTGAAGAGGTGGCCGCGATCGGGCGGGAGCTGCAGGCTGTGGAACTGTCGACTGTCGTTCAAGACGTTGCGACCTCATCGGTAGAGTCCAGGAACTAGGAGGGGGTGCTGTGGTCCTGGTGCTTACTACCTGAGGCGAGTGAGTAGTTCCACGTGAATGGCGTCCTCCATCAGCGTTTGCGTTGCGAACTGGAGCTTGAGGAGATGTCTTCGCCTTAAGATGTATACTCTTGTCAGTTGCCTGAGCCTCCATCTTGAGGGCCTGAAGCTCTCTAATCATCTGGTCGAGGCGGTCCGTTAGCGGTTGGTCGCTAGATGGTTGCACTTCTTCTGAATTGTCTGGCCAGGAAGGCGGCGCAGGCCAGTCATCCTCCTCGATATCTGGTTCGCTCTTGCAGGATGGCCACATCTGTGCTGGGGTTGGGTCCTGTCTACTAACACAGGCGTCTTGTTTCAGTTGTGTGCTATGAAGAGGACTTTGGTCAGACTGGAAGTGACGAGCTGTATCTACAAGCTCCTTCATATCTGCTCTGATGGAGCGAAGTTCAGCTAGGTCAGATGAAATGCGCTGCTGTGATTGTCGGAGTAAGAGCCGTTCATGCTGAATCTCCTCCAGCTCTACTCTGATATCCTCTTCAGGCTGCCGAGAGAGAGAGTATGGATGTGGAGTAGAGTAATCTCGTGTCGCTCCCCTGTATACTTGATCTGAGCGTAGCTGAGATGCCCTCTGGTCTTCTGCTTCAAGCGTCAGACTGGTGCCAGGATAGCATGCATCTGCCTCTGTCCAATCCTCATCATATCCCACGGGCTTTGGTGAGTGTAGTTGAGGGTGGTCATCTTGGCCCTTCCCTCCTGATACGGATTCCGCCCGTCATCGTGTCCATGTCTGTGAGGATGATAACCGGCTAATGCTACCTCATAATCTTCATAGCGAGTTGGTAGCCGTAGACGCCGCTTGGGACGTACATCCTCTGCCTCGTGTTGTTGTACTGCATCCATCTTCAGGGGGTAAACACAGCTCTATCCGGCTCGAAGGACCATTAAATGTAGTGAAGACTAAACTTGAGAGTTAGAGCTGGTCACTGGTCTACCCTCTTTTGCTATATTCAACCCCGGTGTGTCGGCCAGAACACCACTTGAGGCCAAAATGCATTCAACTCTTTATTCTTCAGTTCAAGGCAGGGATATGAATGTGAGGTGTGTGTTACAGGATGGCTGTGTATAGTGCAAATGTGTAGTTGTGTGTGTGGTTCTGAAAATACAAATACAGATATGAGATGTATAATCTCCATTTACAGATAACAAGCACAAATAGAATAAACAGTACAACTGGTGCCTTTGCACCCTCTGGTGGCGAATATATGCAATTGTCTTAATGACTTAATAACGCTGTACAACGAAATATGTAACTACTCATAACAGCGAAATAGTATGCTATGTAAATAGTTATAAGGTAACAAATATACAAACGTAAGGGTCGGACATAACACACACTGTAAAGAAACAAGTCATCGTAACTGAACTAACTTAATAATCACGTGCTAACCGCTAACAAGTTAGCTAAACCCGTGCGGTGAACTCAAAGCGCCGTGATCACACGAACGCAAACGTGATCATATTACATTACAACTACTACTACATTACATCCTCCGCCATCCAGAACAACAATAAACTTACATTAAGTCATGTACGCACGAACGATGCACTATATACAATCAAAATCCCTCGACGAACATCGCACAACGGGCTCCCCACAAAGACCAACTGAAACGAACTCGTCAACTGCCAGAGTGATGACGTCACGTCCAGCCAGTTAAATGGTTACGCTCCTGTAGGGCCTTTTGTACACATACCAGCTTAAGCTGTGTTTTGGAACCTGGTAGCTGGTTTGTAGCTGGTAGCTGGTTAAACCATTCAAAACCAGCTGTTAGCTGGTTCATAGGTGGTAGCTGGTTTATAGCTGGTTACACCATCTTAAACCATCTTGTTGCTGGTGGGTGGTTTTACTGTCCAAAACCAGCTTGTACCTGGTATTCTGTAAAATAACTAGTATTTTAAATTTACAATTAACCTTTGATAGCTTGTTGCAGAACTGTCAAGTGACCAGAATATTATACAATGTGCCTCAACCATGGTCGTGGATTTTCTGTCTGGAACATTTTGATGTTTTCCTAAATGACAATTAAATTAGGCATGCTGGAGGAGAGCAACACTAAAACAAGCAGGGAATGTTTAAACATGTGCACACCTGCCCTAACACCTATGCTTTACTGTTAATAGACCAGTTTGCAAAATAGGCAAGAAACAAAGACAATTTTAAAAGACAACTCAAAAATATTTATTTTTCTTAATTTACTGAGAAATTATTATAACAGCTGCTTTAATAAAATGCTATTTGCACAAACGACATTTTAAACAAGTAATATAATTTTAACAAATAACAAATCATGTACTTATTGATTTTGTTT
Organism: Brachyhypopomus gauderio; assembly: GCF_052324685.1. Classification (NCBI taxonomy): domain Eukaryota; kingdom Metazoa; phylum Chordata; class Actinopteri; order Gymnotiformes; family Hypopomidae; genus Brachyhypopomus; species Brachyhypopomus gauderio. Next base: position 19,859,022 of record NC_135228.1, on the reverse strand, counting down.
TTTTTTGTTTTTTGTTGATGTCTTGGATTTTTTCTGTAACATAACGTCCAAATTTTCCTGCTCTGGTCCTTAGCTCGAACTCTTCCAGGTTTTTTGTCTCGAGCCACTTTTGGAAGCAATCTTTAACAAAACAAAATAAAGCAAAATGTCATGAGAAAACTTTAATATGCATAAAATATGCATGTTACTGCACAACAATAAAATCATATAGTTTTCTAAAGACTTCAAAAACTATTTACTTGAAACAAAGTACAAATCATTTACTTGCATGTATAGGCCTTCTCAGAGGAGCTAAACTCCTAAATGTGAGGTATAAACTTCTAGCCTATATGAAGACTAGATAACCTGCTCAAAGGCCACATGACTATTATTATGAACAGTTTTATTAAATGTCAACATTTTGCACAGAAGATATGTATAAGATTATTAGCAGGTCATTGAGAAATTTTAATAAAATTCAAGTGTCCTGGTCCAAAAGAGACACATGTAATATTTCATGCAGCAGTAATATCCTCCATCATTTTCAGATTAGTATTCTTTATCAACATTCTTACTTACTTTTTAGTGCTCTTAATTTGTGAGGGGTTAGAGGGGGCCTGGGGGTTGTCTTTGTTGTTGGACAACTTTTACCCTCCAGACTCCGGTTGGCCAAAATGTTTGTGCCCCAAATGCACACTGCCAGCTCCTTCACAAACAAGCTGTCCTTGCTGTTTCCTTGGACTCTCTTCCACTGATTTGTATTGATGTAAATTCCTTCACCAATGTGCGTCTGTGTGAAATTTTATTTTATTTCACGATTATATGTAAATCATATCAGTATAATCAAAGACAATACCACCATTACTGTACATTTATAATTAAATCTAAAATACCCTTTCTTCTTCTGAAGCTTGCTCTTTCTGTTGGCTTATTTCTACTGCAAATATAAAATAATTTAATAATTATTACCTTACTTTTGGTAAATGACAGTTGTAGAATGATTAAATAGTACAATATTATTGTGCATGTCTCTTATCTCTTATCAGAGATAGGATGAATGTATAAGTGTAACCAAGTCATTCATGTTTTATTAGCAATATACTTACCAACTGTTGCTTGAGAAGTGTTTAATGGGGGTGACAAGTTGGATTGCCCTGAAATGTATAATATAATGATAATAAATCTTCAGTACAAGTTTGTATCACAGATTAAATGAACATTAACTAGGGCTTTTTTATTAGACAATAGGTAGACGCAACAAGCTGTTAGTGTTATATGCAACAAAACCACAAACACCTTCTCAAGCAAAACAGATAATGTTCAAAATATAATAACAACAGTAATAGTAATAGCAGTATAACTGAAAGGTCTTACTAATTGTTTGAGGGGTGTCCATAAAATCAGGAAGGCTGTTATTCTCTATAACATAAATGAGACCTTAAATGTAATTCACTGTCATTACATTCAATAAATAGTACAGCTTTAAATTCCAGTTTAGATAAAATGATAACGATTGTTTTGTGTTTTGTGAGGCAGCCTTTTAGGAAAGAAGGGTGAGTGTTACAAACTTACCAGGAAGGATTTTGGAGACCAAACACTTTTGGAGTTCAGTGTTCAATTTTCTCAGTTGTTCCAGTTCACTAATGGCTTCTTGATATTTATGCCCAAGTACTGTGTGCTTCTTCTTTAATTCATCAAATTCAGATTTGGCAATTAATTCATCATCACTGCCACTAGATGTTTCATCATCCAGCAGAATCCTCTGCCTCTTTGATTGACTATTAGAGGCACACAGTGGCTGGATTCTTTTCTGGCTTTGCCGCTCTTTTAAAATTTCTATTAGTGAGGCCCGCTTTCCCTCAATAATGCTTGCCTTTTGTGACATCTGCAAATAATAATAGCACATAACATCTCACTTGCTCTTATCATATATATATATATATATATATATATATATATATATATATATATATATATATATATATGCATGCACATATATACTTACAGCAGTATCTTCAATTTCTTTCCTTTCTGAGTTTCTCTGGCTCTCCACAGGATTTCTCTCCAGTAACTTTGGAACCCGAATCCTTTTCCCTGCACCTAGAATGTCCTCTATTTCTTCAGAAGTGTCTGTGAAGAAAAATATGTAACACTTTAAACCGTAATACTGGTCAGGCACACTCAAGTCTTCCCTCTTATAATTTTTATATATGATTATATAAAATTTATATACAAAAAATTAATACAAACATTTATATTATGCTCAGTTTCTTTTTCATGCTGAATGTCGAACCCAGAATGATAGTTTAATCATTGAATGTTCAGTATTTGTCTTATACAAATGGCTCAGCTAAAACATGAAAATCACAGTTTACAGACCTCCGTGTTTAATTATAATTAAAGAGCAGATATTGTCAGTGCGCTTGCGGCATTTTGGTCCTCAAAAGGGAAGTGAAAAGTTCTCCACCAACATTCTCAGTTAAGTATTACCCAAGAACAGGTAGAAGGCAGCCTTTCGGTTAAATCGTGCCCTTTTAAACTTGATCAACTAATATGATTCTCAGACCAGACTAATTATAAGAATGTAAAAAATGAAAGACAACGCATGGGATGTTGCATCGGCTGTTGGTGCAGAAGGTAAGTCTTTTGTTTTATAAATATATTTTAACGAGCAAGGTGGTCCATGGTCGCCAGGCTACCGCACGCGACACAACTAACTATATAAAGGCTTATTAGGTCTTATTAGGTTCGTAGATGATGTTGCTGAGTAACCCTCTTAATGGTAACACGAGTAGCACAACCTGCTAACTAATATCCAGTCTTGACAGTGTAGACAGCTTCATACAGACAGATCAAAGTAACATTTAATGAACAGACCACGGACGATTTTGATCGCTGCGACAGGTAATGTTTTGTAGATCCCGGTTCGGGTAACTTGTAGCCAAATTGTATCAGATAGCGACAAGTTTAACTCACGTCGTACGTCAAACAAAATGTTGAATTGTTATTATTATACGATATACTATTATTCTGTATTATAAAAACGTTAGCTACTTACCTTTTAGCATCAAGATTTGGCCAGCGAATAACTCCCCTTTCCACAGAATCCAGTATGCGTGTACTGCAGAATAGTCTTCTGTATTTTTTGGGTCAAAGTTTTTGATGTCTTTAATATGTACAATATTTTTTACTCCGTCTTCGATGTATTGTACGTAGGCAAACATTTTATTAATGCGAAAAAATCTTAAGGAAAGAACAAGGAAAAATATGAGAGAGCTAGGTGGCTAACAAACTTGTAATGGTATTCGAACGCAGCCTCCATTCGAACAATTCTGAGGCTCGCGCAGCTCATCAGTGCAGGACATTAAAGTATGACACGGTGATGCGATTTTATAGCCAGCAATAATGAGGACACACAGACACATACATATATAATTATGCTGTGTGTGTGTGCGTGCGTGTGAATATGTGTATATATATTAGTGGTGGGCCGTTAACGCCGATAACGGCCGACCACTAATTAAATTTAACTCGCTTGCAGACCGTTTTTATCTGTATATATATTCATGAACATTTACCTGACGCATTTTAATGTTGCTTTGTGTTTCAGGTTTGAAAAGTGCTGGAATTTAGGCTAAAGTACATTAAAATGTTGAAATTACGTTAACAAATACGAGCCTCTTGTAATTCCAGGACGAAACATGAGAGAACGTGAAGACGTTAAGATTGAGCGTTTTGAAAATAAACAACCATCAAATAATGTGATAAAAAAGCGAATTATTTTGAATCATTTCGAGTATATGTATTAATATTTAACTTAATTATGTTTATCATGCTGGAAAATATTGAAATGGACCTTGAAAGTGCCGTACAAGTGCTTTAATTCCACCTTGTATAGGTGTATGAACCCTGCAAACATGACTTTGTCGATCGCGCTGAAGCGCAGCGCACGCGCGAAGTTACAAAATTCGACAGGTGCACGACCGCGCGAGGCACTCGCGCACGGGCGGAGCCTCAGCGATTACGTAATTTTCGCCGCGCGGACCCTCGCGCCGCTCGCGGCGTGTCAATATTTAACTGAATTATGTTTATCAAGCTGGAAAATATTGAAATGGACCTTGAACCCACTAAACATTAGACGTCTTATGGACGTGCAGATCAAGTCTATATTGCGTCCGTCGGTCCAAGACCAATTCTGGACTTCTACTCGACGTGCAAACTAGGTCCGTTATTTGGACGTCTAACTATGACCCCACTTGGACGTCGATATGCAGTTAAACACTTGAACGTCGGAATTTCAACGTCACGGAGACGTCTAAGAAGGGTACAGAAATGTACATGATACATAATATTTGTTTTTTTTATATTAATGAACATTTCTAAATGTTGAGTAAAGCGGTATGAGAAAATTTGTCTTTTGGGCGATAAACACTTTTGCTCGACTCCGTCAACCTAAAACTCCATGTCCTCAATGGTGCAGCCTGTGAACTGTAATAAATCCATATTATTATACATTATTTAATGTAGACACGTATAAGAAAATGTATGTATTATCAAAATATTTGTTTATATATAATATTTATGTATAACTATTATGTTAAATACAATCAATTGACTATGATACAAAAGTGAGCCTACATAAAAAGCTCGAGCGAGTTGCCTCGCGCATTTAGGAGTTTAAATTAAAAAGAAATCCGTTACTTTTTACAGTTATTTACTGGCGATTTCAAGGTAACATTAACAACTGGTCTTTAACAAACCTCAAAATATTAACCTAAAATGTTTATATGTTGTAGTAACAGATCAATAGATATAATCACATTACCTTGTACTTTTGTAATGGATTTTTGTAAGGTTTGTTACGTTTTAACGTTAGCCAAAAGGCTAGCTAGCTACTCACGTATTGGATGGAATTTACCACAGACATTACTACTTTTATAAGTTGGCGTTTTGGCCAGTGATCAATAAAAATGAAGGTGGAAAGAAATTGGAAATGCCATTCATGTGATTTATTTGTAAAGCATATACAATTGTAACGTGTGTAACTGGTGCCAGAAGGTGGCGGACCTGTTTATTGTTCCCGTTCATCTTTCTGAAGTTCGTTAGGCTCAGCAGATTTGAACCTTACACTTTTGTATACGTTTCCAGTTATCTGCTGCGACGGAAAGGAAGCTAGGAAAATTTACCAGGACAAAATGCTACCTTCTAAAATGGCACTAGTTGTGCACAGAAACTATGAATCCCCATGGAAATTGTGTTTTAAGAAAGCATTTCCTTCGATATTACAGCTCTATTTAGAAATAGCTGTTGGTAGGCTTATAAAAACGATGTCTAAAAGGAGTCAACGTTTTACGCAAAAAAGACCTACACAAGACTTCATTTGGACTAGAAATGGCCCTTATCCGGACGTCCCGGGGTCGTCGATACACGACGTGCAGAAGACGTCGGAAAAAAGACGTCATCTGGCGTCACAGTCTGCACCTTCAGGGGACCAAAATCCGACGTGCAAAAATGACTTGGAAAAGACGTCGTTTCAACGTATCTTTGCGCAGTGGGAAAGTGCCGTACAAGTGCTTTAATTCCACCTTGTATAGGTGTATGAACCCTGCAAACATGACGTGGTCGATGGCGCTGAAGCGCGGCGCGCGCACGAAGTTGCAAAATTAGAGAGGTGCACGAACGCGCGAGGCACTCGCGCACGGGCGGAGCCTCTGCAAATACGTCATTTTCGCCGCGCGGACCCTCGCCGCTCGCGGCGCGTCAATATTTAACTTAATTATGTTTATCATGCTGGAAAATATTGAAATGGACCTTGAAAGTGCCGTACAAGTGCTTTAATTCCACCTTGTATAGGTGTATGAACCCTGCAAACATGACTTTGTCGATCGCGCTGAAGCGCAGCGCGCGCAGTTACAAAATTCGAGAGGTGCACGAACGCGCGAGGCACTCGCGCACGGGCGGAGCCTCAGCGATTACGTAATTTTCGCCGCGCCTTGAAAGTGCCGTACAAGTGCTTTAATTCCACCTTGTATAGGTGTATGAACCCTGCAAACATGACTTTGTCGATCGCGCTGAAGCGCAGCGCGCGCGCGAAGTTACAAAATTCGAGAGGTGCACGACCGCGCGAGGCACTCGCGCACGGGCGGAGCCTCAGCGATTACGTAATTTTCGCCGCGCGGACCCTCGCGCCGCTCGCGGCGTGTCAATATTTAACTTAATTATGTTTATCATGCTGGAAAATATTGAAATGGACCTTGAAAGTGCCGTACAAGTGCTTTAATTGCACCTTGTATAGGTGTATGAACCCTGCAAACATGACTTTGTCGATTGCGCTGAAGCGCGGCGCGCGCGCGAAGTTGCAAAATTCGAGAGGTGCACGACCTCGTGCAGCGACAGCGTGCGAGGCACTCGCGCACGGGCGGAGCCTCAGCGATTACGTCATTTTCGCCGCGCGGACCCTCGCGCCGCTCGTCAAGTATAAACCAGGCTTCAAGTATAAACCAGCTTAAAGCCTGCCCTGCTGGAAAAACCAGCTCATACCATCTTAAGCTGGTCAAGCTGGTTAACCAGCTTGACCAGCTTAAGCTGTGTTTTGGAACCTGGTAGCTGGTTTGTAGCTGGTAGCTGGTTAAACCATTCAAAACCAGCTGTTAGCTGGTTCATAGGTGGTAGCTGGTTTATAGCTGGTTACACCATCTTAAACCATCTTGTTGCTGGTGGGTGGTTTTACTGTCCAAAACCAGCTTGTACCTGGTATTCTGTAAAATAACTAGTATTTTAAATTTACAATTAACCTTTGATAGCTTGTTGCAGAACTGTCAAGTGACCAGAATATTATACAATGTGCCTCAACCATGGTCGTGGATTTTCTGTCTGGAACATTTTGATGTTTTCCTAAATGACAATTAAATTAGGCATGCTGGAGGAGAGCAACACTAAAACAAGCAGGGAATGTTTAAACATGTGCACACCTGCCCTAACACCTATGCTTTACTGTTAATAGACCAGTTTGCAAAATAGGCAAGAAACAAAGACAATTTTAAAAGACAACTCAAAAATATTTATTTTTCTTAATTTACTGAGAAATTATTATAACAGATGCTTTAATAAAATGCTATTTGTACAAACGACATTTTAAACAAGTAATATAATTTTATCAAATAACAAATCATGTACTTATTGATTTTGTTTTTTTTGTTTTTTGTTGATGTCTTGGATTTTTTCTGTAACATAACGTCCAAATTTTCCTGCTCTGGTCCTTAGCTCGAACTCTTCCAGGTTTTTTGTCTCGAGCCACTTTTGGAAGCAATCTTTAACAAAACAAAATAAAGCAAAATGTCATGAGAAAACTTTAATATGCATAAAATATGCATGTTACTGCACAACAATAAAATCATATAGTTTTCTAAAGACTTCAAAAACTATTTACTTGAAACAAAGTACAAATCATTTACTTGCATGTATAGGCCTTCTCAGAGGAGCTAAACTCCTAAATGTGAGGTATAAACTTCTAGCCTATATGAAGACTAGATAACCTGCTCAAAGGCCACATGACTATTATTATGAACAGTTTTATTAAATGTCAACATTTTGCACAGAAGATATGTATAAGATTATTAGCAGGTCATTGAGAAATTTTAATAAAATTCAAGTGTCCTGGTCCAAAAGAGACACATGTAATATTTCATGCAGCAGTAATATCCTCCATCATTTTCAGATTAGTATTCTTTATCAACATTCTTACTTACTTTTTAGTGCTCTTAATTTGTGAGGGGTTAGAGGGGGCCTGAGGGTTGTCTTTGTTGTTGGACAACTTTTACCCTCCAGACTCCGGTTGGCCAAAATGTTTGTGCCCCAAATGCACACTGCCAGCTCCTTCACAAACAAGCTGTCCTTGCTGTTTCCTTGGACTCTCTTCCACTGATTTGTATTGATGTAAATTCCTTCACCAATGTGCGTCTGTGTGAAATTTTATTTTATTTCACGATTATATGTAAATCATATCAGTATAATCAAAGACAATACCACCGTTACTGTACATTTATAATTAAATCTAAAATACCCTTTCTTCTTCTGAAGCTTGCTCTTTCTGTTGGCTTATTTCTACTGCAAATATAAAATAATTTAATAATTATTACCTTACTTTTGGTAAATGACAGTTGTAGAATGATTAAATAGTACAATATTATTGTGCATGTCTCTTATCTCTTATCAGAGATAGGATGAATGTATAAGTGTAACCAAGTCATTCATGTTTTATTAGCAATATACTTACCAACTGTTGCTTGAGAAGTGTTTAATGGGGGTGACAAGTTGGATTGCCCTGAAATGTATAATATAATGATAATAAATCTTCAGTACAAGTTTGTATCACAGATTAAATGAACATTAACTAGGGCTTTTTTATTAGACAATAGGTAGACGCAACAAGCTGTTAGTGTTATATGCAACAAAACCACAAACACCTTCTCAAGCAAAACAGATAATGTTCAAAATATAATAACAACAGTAATAGTAATAGCAGTATAACTGAAAGGTCTTACTAATTGTTTGAGGGGTGTCCATAAAATCAGGAAGGCTGTTATTCTCTATAACATAAATGAGACCTTAAATGTAATTCACTGTCATTACATTCAATAAATAGTACAGCTTTAAATTCCAGTTTAGATAAAATGATAACGATTGTTTTGTGTTTTGTGAGGCAGCCTTTTAGGAAAGAAGGGTGAGTGTTACAAACTTACCAGGAAGGATTTTGGAGACCAAACACTTTTGGAGTTCAGTGTTCAATTTTCTCAGTTGTTCCAGTTCACTAATGGCTTCTTGATATTTATGCCCAAGTACTGTGTGCTTCTTCTTTAATTCATCAAATTCAGATTTGGCAATTAATTCATCATCACTGCCACTAGATGTTTCATCATCCAGCAGAATCCTCTGCCTCTTTGATTGACTATTAGAGGCACACAGTGGTTGGATTCTTTTCTGGCTTTGCCGCTCTTTTAAAATTTCTATTAGTGAGGCCCGCTTTCCCTCAATAATGCTTGCCTTTTGTGACATCTGCAAATAATAATAGCACATAACATCTCACTTGCTCTTATCATATATATATATATATATATATATATATATATATATATATATATATATATATATATGCATGCACATATATACTTACAGCAGTATCTTCAATTTCTTTCCTTTCTGAGTTTCTCTGGCTCTCCACAGGATTTCTCTCCAGTAACTTTGGAACCCGAATCCTTTTCCCTGCACCTAGAATGTCCTCTATTTCTTCAGAAGTGTCTGTGAAGAAAAATATGTAACACTTTAAACCGTAATACTGGTCAGGCACACTCAAGTCTTCCCTCTTATAATTTTTATATATGATTATATAAAATTTATATACAAAAAATTAATACAAACATTTATATTATGCTCAGTTTCTTTTTCATGCTGAATGTCGAACCCAGAATGATAGTTTAATCATTGAATGTTCAGTATTTGTCTTATACAAATGGCTCAGCTAAAACATGAAAATCACAGTTTACAGACCTCCGTGTTTAATTATAATTAAAGAGCAGATATTGTCAGTGCGCTTGCGGCATTTTGGTCCTCAAAAGGGAAGTGAAAAGTTCTCCACCAACATTCTCAGTTAAGTATTACCCAAGAACAGGTAGAAGGCAGCCTTTCGGTTAAATCGTGCCCTTTTAAACTTGATCAACTAATATGATTCTCAGACCAGACTAATTATAAGAATGTAAAAAATGAAAGACAACGCATGGGATGTTGCATCGGCTGTTGGTGCAGAAGGTAAGTCTTTTGTTTTATAAATATATTTTAACGAGCAAGGTGGTCCATGGTCGCCAGGCTACCGCACGCGACACAACTAACTATATAAAGGCTTATTAGGTCTTATTAGGTTCGTAGATGATGTTGCTGAGTAACCCTCTTAATGGTAACACGAGTAGCACAACCTGCTAACTAATATCCAGTCTTGACAGTGTAGACAGCTTCATACAGACAGATCAAAGTAACATTTAATGAACAGACCACGGACGATTTTGATCGCTGCGACAGGTAATGTTTTGTAGATCCCGGTTCGGGTAACTTGTAGCCAAATTGTATCAGATAGCGACAAGTTTAACTCACGTCGTACGTCAAACAAAATGTTGAATTGTTATTATTATACGATATACTATTATTCTGTATTATAAAAACGTTAGCTACTTACCTTTTAGCATCAAGATTTGGCCAGCGAATAACTCCCCTTTCCACAGAATCCAGTATGCGTGTACTGCAGAATAGTCTTCTGTATTTTTTGGGTCAAAGTTTTTGATGTCTTTAATATGTACAATATTTTTTACTCCGTCTTCGATGTATTGTACGTAGGCAAACATTTTATTAATGCGAAAAAATCTTAAGGAAAGAACAAGGAAAAATATGAGAGAGCTAGGTGGCTAACAAACTTGTAATGGTATTCGAACGCAGCCTCCATTCGAACAATTCTGAGGCTCGCGCAGCTCATCAGTGCAGGACATTAAAGTATGACACGGTGATGCGATTTTATAGCCAGCAATAATGAGGACACACAGACACATACATATATAATTATGCTGTGTGTGTGTGCGTGCGTGTGAATATGTGTATATATATTAGTGGTGGGCCGTTAACGCCGATAACGGCCGACCACTAATTAAATTTAACTCGCTTGCAGACCGTTTTTATCTGTATATATATTCATGAACATTTACCTGACGCATTTTAATGTTGCTTTGTGTTTCAGGTTTGAAAAGTGCTGGAATTTAGGCTAAAGTACATTAAAATGTTGAAATTACGTTAACAAATACGAGCCTCTTGTAATTCCAGGACGAAACATGAGAGAACGTGAAGACGTTAAGATTGAGCGTTTTGAAAATAAACAACCATCAAATAATGTGATAAAAAAGCGAATTATTTTGAATCATTTCGAGTATATGTATTAATATTTAACTTAATTATGTTTATCATGCTGGAAAATATTGAAATGGACCTTGAAAGTGCCGTACAAGTGCTTTAATTCCACCTTGTATAGGTGTATGAACCCTGCAAACATGACTTTGTCGATCGCGCTGAAGCGCAGCGCACGCGCGAAGTTACAAAATTCGACAGGTGCACGACCGCGCGAGGCACTCGCGCACGGGCGGAGCCTCAGCGATTACGTAATTTTCGCCGCGCGGACCCTCGCGCCGCTCGCGGCGTGTGAATATTTAACTGAATTATGTTTATCAAGCTGGAAAATATTGAAATGGACCTTGAACCCACTAAACATTAGACGTCTTATGGACGTGCAGATCAAGTCTATATTGCGTCCGTCGGTCCAAGACCAATTCTGGACTTCTACTCGACGTGCAAACTAGGTCCGTTATTTGGACGTCTAACTATGACCCCACTTGGACGTCGATATGCAGTTAAACACTTGAACGTCGGAATTTCAACGTCACGGAGACGTCTAAGAAGGGTACAGAAATGTACATGATACATAATATTTGTTTTTTTTATATTAATGAACATTTCTAAATGTTGAGTAAAGCGGTATGAGAAAATTTGTCTTTTGGGCGATAAACACTTTTGCTCGACTCCGTCAACCTAAAACTCCATGTCCTCAATGGTGCAGCCTGTGAACTGTAATAAATCCATATTATTATACATTATTTAATGTAGACACGTATAAGAAAATGTATGTATTATCAAAATATTTGTTTATATATAATATTTATGTATAACTATTATGTTAAATACAATCAATTGACTATGATACAAAAGTGAGCCTACATAAAAAGCTCGAGCGAGTTGCCTCGCGCATTTAGGAGTTTAAATTAAAAAGAAATCCGTTACTTTTTACAGTTATTTACTGGCGATTTCAAGGTAACATTAACAACTGGTCTTTAACAAACCTCAAAATATTAACCTAAAATGTTTATATGTTGTAGTAACAGATCAATAGATATAATCACATTACCTTGTACTTTTGTAATGGATTTTTGTAAGGTTTGTTACGTTTTAACGTTAGCCAAAAGGCTAGCTAGCTACTCACGTATTGGATGGAATTTACCACAGACATTACTACTTTTATAAGTTGGCGTTTTGGCCAGTGATCAATAAAAATGAAGGTGGAAAGAAATTGGAAATGCCATTCATGTGATTTATTTGTAAAGCATATACAATTGTAACGTGTGTAACTGGTGCCAGAAGGTGGCGGACCTGTTTATTGTTCCCGTTCATCTTTCTGAAGTTCGTTAGGCTCAGCAGATTTGAACCTTACACTTTTGTATACGTTTCCAGTTATCTGCTGCGACGGAAAGGAAGCTAGGAAAATTTACCAGGACAAAATGCTACCTTCTAAAATGGCACTAGTTGTGCACAGAAACTATGAATCCCCATGGAAATTGTGTTTTAAGAAAGCATTTCCTTCGATATTACAGCTCTATTTAGAAATAGCTGTTGGTAGGCTTATAAAAACGATGTCTAAAAGGAGTCAACGTTTTACGCAAAAAAGACCTACACAAGACTTCATTTGGACTAGAAATGGCCCTTATCCGGACGTCCCGGGGTCGTCGATACACGACGTGCAGAAGACGTCGGAAAAAAGACGTCATCTGGCGTCACAGTCTGCACCTTCAGGGGACCAAAATCCGACGTGCAAAAATGACTTGGAAAAGACGTCGTTTCAACGTATCTTTGCGCAGTGGGAAAGTGCCGTACAAGTGCTTTAATTCCACCTTGTATAGGTGTATGAACCCTGCAAACATGACTTTGTCGATGGCGCTGAAGCGCGGCGCGCGCACGAAGTTGCAAAATTAGAGAGGTGCACGAACGCGCGAGGCACTCGCGCACGGGCGGAGCCTCAGCAATTACGTCATTTTCGCCGCGCGGACCCTCGCCGCTCGCGGCGCGTCAATATTTAACTTAATTATGTTTATCATGCTGGAAAATATTGAAATGGACCTTGAAAGTGCCGTACAAGTGCTTTAATTCCACCTTGTATAGGTGTATGAACCCTGCAAACATGACTTTGTCGATCGCGCTGAAGCGCAGCGCGCGCAGTTACAAAATTCGAGAGGTGCACGAACGCGCGAGGCACTCGCGCACGGGCGGAGCCTCAGCGATTACGTAATTTTCGCCGCGCCTTGAAAGTGCCGTACAAGTGCTTTAATTCCACCTTGTATAGGTGTATGAACCCTGCAAACATGACTTTGTCGATCGCGCTGAAGCGCAGCGCGCGCGCGAAGTTACAAAATTCGAGAGGTGCACGACCGCGCGAGGCACTCGCGCACGGGCGGAGCCTCAGCGATTACGTAATTTTCGCCGCGCGGACCCTCGCGCCGCTCGCGGCGTGTCAATATTTAACTTAATTATGTTTATCATGCTGGAAAATATTGAAATGGACCTTGAAAGTGCCGTACAAGTGCTTTAATTGCACCTTGTATAGGTGTATGAACCCTGCAAACATGACTTTGTCGATTGCGCTGAAGCGCGGCGCGCGCGCGAAGTTGCAAAATTCGAGAGGTGCACGACCTCGTGCAGCGACAGCGTGCGAGGCACTCGCGCACGGGCGGAGCCTCAGCGATTACGTCATTTTCGCCGCGCGGACCCTCGCGCCGCTCGTCAAGTATAAACCAGGCTTCAAGTATAAACCAGCTTAAAGCCTGCCCTGCTGGAAAAACCAGCTCATACCATCTTAAGCTGGTCAAGCTGGTTAACCAGCTTGACCAGCTTAAGCTGTGTTTTGGAACCTGGTAGCTGGTTTGTAGCTGGTAGCTGGTTAAACCATTCAAAACCAGCTGTTAGCTGGTTCATAGGTGGTAGCTGGTTTATAGCTGGTTACACCATCTTAAACCATCTTGTTGCTGGTGGGTGGTTTTACTGTCCAAAACCAGCTTGTACCTGGTATTCTGTAAAATAACTAGTATTTTAAATTTACAATTAACCTTTGATAGCTTGTTGCAGAACTGTCAAGTGACCAGAATATTATACAATGTGCCTCAACCATGGTCGTGGATTTTCTGTCTGGAACATTTTGATGTTTTCCTAAATGACAATTAAATTAGGCATGCTGGAGGAGAGCAACACTAAAACAAGCAGGGAATGTTTAAACATGTGCACACCTGCCCTAACACCTATGCTTTACTGTTAATAGACCAGTTTGCAAAATAGGCAAGAAACAAAGACAATTTTAAAAGACAACTCAAAAATATTTATTTTTCTTAATTTACTGAGAAATTATTATAACAGATGCTTTAATAAAATGCTATTTGTACAAACGACATTTTAAACAAGTAATATAATTTTATCAAATAACAAATCATGTACTTATTGATTTTGTTTTTTTTGTTTTTTGTTGATGTCTTGGATTTTTTCTGTAACATAACGTCCAAATTTTCCTGCTCTGGTCCTTAGCTCGAACTCTTCCAGGTTTTTTGTCTCGAGCCACTTTTGGAAGCAATCTTTAACAAAACAAAATAAAGCAAAATGTCATGAGAAAACTTTAATATGCATAAAATATGCATGTTACTGCACAACAATAAAATCATATAGTTTTCTAAAGACTTCAAAAACTATTTACTTGAAACAAAGTACAAATCATTTACTTGCATGTATAGGCCTTCTCAGAGGAGCTAAACTCCTAAATGTGAGGTATAAACTTCTAGCCTATATGAAGACTAGATAACCTGCTCAAAGGCCACATGACTATTATTATGAACAGTTTTATTAAATGTCAACATTTTGCACAGAAGATATGTATAAGATTATTAGCAGGTCATTGAGAAATTTTAATAAAATTCAAGTGTCCTGGTCCAAAAGAGACACATGTAATATTTCATGCAGCAGTAATATCCTCCATCATTTTCAGATTAGTATTCTTTATCAACATTCTTACTTACTTTTTAGTGCTCTTAATTTGTGAGGGGTTAGAGGGGGCCTGGGGGTTGTCTTTGTTGTTGGACAACTTTTACCCTCCAGACTCCGGTTGGCCAAAATGTTTGTGCCCCAAATGCACACTGCCAGCTCCTTCACAAACAAGCTGTCCTTGCTGTTTCCTTGGACTCTCTTCCACTGATTTGTATTGATGTAAATTCCTTCACCAATGTGCGTCTGTGTGAAATTTTATTTTATTTCACGATTATATGTAAATCATATCAGTATAATCAAAGACAATACCACCGTTACTGTACATTTATAATTAAATCTAAAATACCCTTTCTTCTTCTGAAGCTTGCTCTTTCTGTTGGCTTATTTCTACTGCAAATATAAAATAATTTAATAATTATTACCTTACTTTTGGTAAATGACAGTTGTAGAATGATTAAATAGTACAATATTATTGTGCATGTCTCTTATCTCTTATCAGAGATAGGATGAATGTATAAGTGTAACCAAGTCATTCATGTTTTATTAGCAATATACTTACCAACTGTTGCTTGAGAAGTGTTTAATGGGGGTGACAAGTTGGATTGCCCTGAAATGTATAATATAATGATAATAAATCTTCAGTACAAGTTTGTATCACAGATTAAATGAACATTAACTAGGGCTTTTTTATTAGACAATAGGTAGACGCAACAAGCTGTTAGTGTTATATGCAACAAAACCACAAACACCTTCTCAAGCAAAACAGATAATGTTCAAAATATAATAACAACAGTAATAGTAATAGCAGTATAACTGAAAGGTCTTACTAATTGTTTGAGGGGTGTCCATAAAATCAGGAAGGCTGTTATTCTCTATAACATAAATGAGACCTTAAATGTAATTCACTGTCATTACATTCAATAAATAGTACAGCTTTAAATTCCAGTTTAGATAAAATGATAACGATTGTTTTGTGTTTTGTGAGGCAGCCTTTTAGGAAAGAAGGGTGAGTGTTACAAACTTACCAGGAAGGATTTTGGAGACCAAACACTTTTGGAGTTCAGTGTTCAATTTTCTCAGTTGTTCCAGTTCACTAATGGCTTCTTGATATTTATGCCCAAGTACTGTGTGCTTCTTCTTTAATTCATCAAATTCAGATTTGGCAATTAATTCATCATCACTGCCACTAGATGTTTCATCATCCAGCAGAATCCTCTGCCTCTTTGATTGACTATTAGAGGCACACAGTGGCTGGATTCTTTTCTGGCTTTGCCGCTCTTTTAAAATTTCCATTAGTGAGGCCCGCTTTCCCTCAATAATGCTTGCCTTTTGTGACATCTGCAAATAATAATAGCACATAACATCTCACTTGCTCTTATCATATATATATATATATATGCATGCACATATATACTTACAGCAGTATCTTCAATTTCTTTCCTTTCTGAGTTTCTCTGGCTCTCCACAGGATTTCTCTCCAGTAACTTTGGAACCCGAATCCTTTTCCCTGCACCTAGAATGTCCTCTATTTCTTCAGAAGTGTCTGTGAAGAAAAATATGTAACACTTTAAACCGTAATACTGGCCAGGCACACTCAAGTCTTCCCTCTTATAATTTTTATATATGATTATATAAAATTTATATACAAAAAATTTATACAAACATTTATATTATGCTCAGTTTCTTTTTCATGCTGAATGTCGAACCCAGAATGATAGTTTAATCATTGAATGTTCAGTATTTGTCTTATACAAATGGCTCAGCTAAAACATGAAAATCACAGTTTACAGACCTCCGTGTTTAATTATAATTAAAGAGCAGATATTGTCAGTGCGCTTGCGGCATTTTGGCCCTCAAAAGGGAAGTGAAAAGTTCTCCACCAACATTCTCAGTTAAGTATTACCCAAGAACAGGTAGAAGGCAGCCTTTCGGTTAAATCGTGCCCTTTTAAACTTGATCAACTAATATGATTCTCAGACCAGACTAATTATAAGAATGTAAAAAATGAAAGACAACGCATGGGATGTTGCATCGGCTGTTGGTGCAGAAGGTAAGTCTTTTGTTTTATAAATATATTTTAACGAGCAAGGTGGTCCATGGTCGCCAGGCTACCGCACGCGACACAATTAACTATATAAAGGCTTATTAGGTCTTATTAGGTTCGTAGATGATGTTGCTGAGTAACCCTCTTAATGGTAACACGAGTAGCACAACCTGCTAACTAATATCCAGTCTTGACAGTGTAGACAGCTTCATACAGACAGATCAAAGTAACATTTAATGAACAGACCACGGACGATTTTGATCGCTGCGACAGGTAATGTTTTGTAGATCCCGGTTCGGGTAACTTGTAGCCAAATTGTATCAGATAGCGACAAGTTTAACTCACGTCGTACGTCAAACAAAATGTTGAATTGTTATTATTATACGATATACTATTATTCTGTATTATAAAAACGTTAGCTACTTACCTTTTAGCATCAAGATTTGGCCAGCGAATAACTCCCCTTTCCACAGAATCCAGTATGCGTGTACTGCAGAATAGTCTTCTGTATTTTTTGGGTCAAAGTTTTTGATGTCTTTAATATGTACAATATTTTTTACTCCGTCGTCGATGTATTGTACGTAGGCAAACATTTTATTAATGCGAAAAAATCTTAAGGAAAGAACAAGGAAAAATATGAGAGAGCTAGGTGGCTAACAAACTTGTAACGGTATTCGAACGCAGCCTCCATTCGAACAATTCTGAGGCTCACGCAGCTCATCAGTGCAGGACATTAAAGTATGACACGGTGATGCGATTTTATAGCCAGCAATAATGAGGACACACAGACACATACATATATAATTATGCTGTGTGTGTGCGTGCGTGTGAATATGTGTATATATATTAGTGGTGGGCCGTTAACGGCGTTAACGCCGATAACGGCCGACCACTAATTAAATTTAACTCGCTTGCAGATCGTTTTTATCTGTATATATATTCATGAACATTTACCTGACGCATTTTAATGTTGCTTTGTGTTTTCAGGTTTGAAAAGTGCTGGAATTTAAGCTAAAGTACATTAAAATGTTGAAATTACGTTAACAAATACGAGCCTCTTGTAATTCCAGGACGAAACATGAGAGAACGTGAAGACGTTAAGATTGGGCGTTTTGAAAATAAACAACCATTAAATAATGTGATAAAAAGTGAATTATTTCGAGTATATATATTAATAATTAACTTAATTGTGTTTATCGTGCTGGGAAATATTTAAATGGACCTTGAAAGTGCCGTACAAGTGCTTTAATTCTACCTTGTTTAGGTGTATGAACACTGCAAACATGACTTTAGCCTGGTTTAACTTTCGCGAGCGACCGTAGCGCGCGACCCTGCGTGAGCGGTGTACAACCATTAAATAATGTGATAAAAAGCGAATAATTTCGAGTATATGTATAAATATTTAACTAAGTTTAACGTGCTGGGAAATATTGAAATGGACCTTGAAAGTGATGTACAAATGCTTTAATTCCACCTTGTTAAGGTGCATGAACCCTGCAAACATGACTTTGTTTATCGCGCTGAAGCGCGCGCGCGCGCAAGAAGTTACAAAATTCGAGAGGTGCACGACCTCGCGAATCGACAGCGCGCGAGGCCCTCGCGCATAAGCGGAGCCACAGCGATTACGTCATTTTCGCCGCGCAGACCCTCAAGTAGGCTTAAGCCTGGTGTAAGCCTGGTTTATACTTTCGCGAGCGACCGTAGCGCGCGACTCCGCCCACCTCGCGCGACCCTGCGCGAGCGGTGTAGGTTTAAGCCTGGTTTATCCGCGCGGCGAAAATGACGTAATCGCTGTGGCTCCGCCCGTGCGCGAGGGCCTCGCGCGCTGTCGCGGCGCGAGGTCGTGCACCTCTCGAATTTTGTAACTTCGCGCGCGCTTCAGCGCGATGGACAGAGTCATGTTTGCCGGGTTCATACACCTTTATAAGGTGGAATTAAAGCACTTGTACGTCACTTTAAAGGTCTATTTCAGTATTTCCCAGCACGTTAAACTTAATTAAGTTAAATATTAATACATATACTCGAAATAATTCGCTTTTTTATCACATTATTTAATGGTTGTTTATTTGTTTATTTTCAAAACGCCAAATCTTAACGTCTTCACGTTCTCTCATGTTTCGTCCTGGAATTACAAGAGGCTCGTATTTGTTAACGTAATTTCAACATTTTAATGTACTTTAGCCTAAATTCCAGCACTTTTCAAACCTGAAACACAAAGCAACATCAAAATGCGTCAGGTAAATGTTCATTCCCCTTTTTTGAGGGGTGTTTCTTTATACTACCACATATCGTTTCGGACAACATTGCAAAGCCATATTTATGTTTGATGCCTGGTGTATATAGGTCTCTGGTCAGGTAAAAATGTTCTTTCACCGGTTTTGCAGGGGTTTTTTATTCTCCACTGCCACCTATCGCCACCTATCGTTTCGGAGAACACTGCAGCGACGCTCGTATAAACGGCTACACCGCTCGCGCAGGGTCGCGCAAGGTGGGCGGAGCCGCGCGCTACGGTCGCTCGCGAAAGTATAAACCAGGCTTTATACTTTCGCGAACGTCGCAAGCGTCGCTGCAGTGTTCTCCGAAACGATAGGTGGCAGTGGAGAATAAAAAACCTCTGCAAAACCGGTGAACGAACATTTTTTTTTTATTGAACAAAAAGTGAACATACATAGATGCAGTTTACAAACAATAAGGTGCAAAGACATTACAATTCCACCAAGAAAGAAAGATGCATAGGTGCACACAGAGGAAAAAAAAAGGGAAAACAGGGGCTAAATTATTCTAAATTATAATCTTCTATTAAAGAACAGAAAAGGCGGGCATAACGACCATGCAGCAAACAAACAGTTTTGCAGTGGAGACTGAAGTAATTGTGGAAATGACAAAAGTGAGGCTTGACTTTAAGATATTTTGATTTGTGTATGAAGAATTGTCCCAGGATGATGATATTATTAACAAGAAAATCATCCTTATAGTTGTCTATGCACATTCCATAAATTATGTCATTAACTGAAAACCGTTTGAGAGAAAGTATTTTAAAAGATAAAAGATAACCAATTAAAAATATCAGACCACAGTGTTTGAACAAATGAGCAGTGAACAAATAAATGCTCAGTTGTTTCGGTGCCATCACAAAAAACACAATTGTTGGTTTCAATTCCAAACCGATGCTTAATAAAATCACTGGAGGGATAGATTCCATTTAAAGTTTTAAAGTGGACTTCTTTGGCTTTAGGAGCAATTGGATATTTGAGATATCTGGTACGCAACTTTTGGATAGATTGTATTGTGTAAATTTGAAGAATGGAGTTCCTATATGGCAGAGTGGGGTACAAGATGCTATCAAATGTGTGCCGGATGACCTTATTGGAAAGTTTAGAGTCCTTAAAAGAACAGTTTGCAATCAATAATTGTGGTAAACTGGGGACAATGGGTGAATAAGTGAGAGCTCCAACAATTAGACATAAAACAGATTTAGGAATGGCATTCACAATGGACTTAAATATTTTTGGGTTTGACTTTAAATTATATTGCTGACATAGAGCATTGTAGGACAACAGACAGCCATTACTATCGACTAAGTGCAACACCGACCAGATACCTTTTTCCATCCAGTCCTCATTAAACAATGATTTGTTCTTAACTGTGATGTAGCGATTATTCCAGATTGGTGAATTATGTGGAGTGAAGTTATGACTGTATATAAGTTTCCAATATAACAGCACCTGCTGGTGAAAATTTGAAAGTTTCACAGGAAGACGTTGAACACTGAAGTCACAGCTTAGGAGAAAATCAATCCCTCCCATTGTTTTGAACAGACTTTGGGGAATGTGAAACCACAAGTTGTTAGAATTAAGGCATAGTTTTAACCAATTTAATTTAAGAGTTCCGTTCATAAAATCAAAGTCTATAGTTTGTAGACCCCCATCCTCATAAACTTTAGTCATATCTGTTTTTTTGATGTAGTGTACCTTTTTCTTCCATATAAAGTCATAATTAATCTGATTGATTTTTTTAACAGCTTTGTTTGGAATGGCTAATGAGTATGATGGATAAATACATCTAGATATTGATTCCAATTTAACTAGAAAAGCTCTGCCAAACACACTAATGTCCCTCAACAACCACAAATTGAGTCTGGATTGACATCTCTCAATCAGCTTCCATATATTCTGTCTTTCACTCTCATCAGGATCCTTAGATATCACTATACCCAAATATTTAACCGATTTCCTAACTGGGATATTATGTACTTCTTCTAAGTCAGTGGGATGAACTGACATCATTTCACATTTATTCAGATTTAATTTAAGGCCTGACACTTTCGAGAACATACTAATAATTTGAAAAATTTTTGGAGTCTCATTTATATCCTTCATGAAAATAGTGGTGTCGTCTGCAAATTGACTAATGATAAGAGGTCTACCTAACATATTAAGAGGAGCAATATTGGAGTTCTTTATACAGATAGAGAGCATCTCTGTGGCCATTATAAAAAGTAAAGGAGAAATGGGACATCCTTGTTTAATTCCACGTTCTATAGAGAATCGAGGAGAGGTTCCTCTCGGCAGTGAAACTGATGAAGTTGTGTTCTCATATAAACATTTAATGATATTCTGAAAGCGAATTCCAAAACCAAAAGATTTTAAGCTATGAAAAATAAACGGATGCTCTACAGAATCAAAGGCCTTGTAAAAATCCAGGAAAAGAATAAAACCATCATCTTTAATAAGATGGTTATAATCAATGAGATCCTGTATAAGACAAATATTATTATGTATAGATCTTCCCTTCATAAAACCAGATTGTGTCTCACTGATAATTTGGTGCATATTAGTTTTCAATCTATTTGCAAATAACGAAGTAATAATTTTATAATCAGTGTTAAGCAAAGTGATGGGTCTTAAATTATCTAAAATAATGTGGTCCTTACCAACTTTGGAAATAAGTGTTATAACCCCTTGCTTCATAGAAGCTGGGAAGGACAGATCATTTACTGCTTCTGTCATCATTAAATAAAACGGTTCTCTCAGAATATCCCAAAAACGTTTGTAAAAGTCGGCCGTAAGGCCATCACATCCAGGTGATTTGTTTAAAGAAAGGCGTCCTACTGCCGTGTTCAATTCACTCATAGTAACATCTGCATCACACAGCTCAGAAAAATCACTATCAATACGGGGAATCAGATGATTTATTGAATCAAAGAATGATTTAAGATCATTATCAGAATAGGATCAGGAGTACAAGTTGGAGTAAAAGGAGAGAATTTCTTTCGTGATCTCAGAAGGGTTTACTACAATCTGTCCATTTATCAATAAAGCTTTATTAGAGTTATTTTTCTGTCTCCCTTTTTCTAAACGACAAAAATAGGCAGAACTTCTTTCACCCTCCTCTATCCATTTAGCCCTGGATCTTACATAAGCCCCTTCAGCTTTCCTTATATAAATGTCATCCAGTTTAACTGACAGTGATTGTAAACTCTCTTTATCATTATCAGAAAGAATTGCCTTATTGCAGAGGAGGTTAATATCTTTAATTATTTTTTGCTCTGTAATTATGGAAGCTTTATTTTGATATTTACCATATTCAATAGAGTATTGACGGATTTTGTATTTCAAAAATTCCCATTTAGAATTATAAGATGGTATGGACTTATTGTTCATTACTTCTGAGACTAAAGTTTTGATGTGGTCACAGAAACTTTGTGATTTTAGTAAACTGGAGTTAAATTTCCAGTATCCTTTGTTTCTAGGGAAGTCACTAGATGGTTTAAAGACCAACCTTACGGCAGCGTGATCAGTAAGAGGTGCGGCTGAGATGGAACAATCATAAACAGCATTGGTCATGAACGGTGAAATCAACCAATAGTCTATCCTGGATTTAATTATGCTATTCGGTTTAAACCACGAGTATTCTAAGGTGTTAGGATATTTGCTGCGCCATGGATCCAGCAAATTGTGGACAGAGCAAAAGTTAATGAGGATGGGGTTAAAAAAAACTGTCTTGAAATTTTGATGGGAATCTGTCCAAGTGTTCATCAAAAACCATATTAAAGTCCCCCCCAACAATCAACTTTGCATTTGGAAAAGAAAAATTAAGCTCCTGAATCATATCAGAGATTTCTGACATAAGCTTTCTGTTTAACGCAGCAATGTTAAACCCATATACATTAATTAAAGTATAGTATTGACCATCAATATCTATAACACACGAAAGCCAGTGACCGTTACCACTGGAGCTAGATTTGATCACTTTACCTGGCGAGTTGTGAAAAAGAATAGCCACACCAGCAGATGCAGATGAGCCATGATCAAACAGAATATCATCACCCCACTGATTAATCCAAAACCTTTCGTCCACAGCTGTTGAATGTGTTTCTTGCAAAAAATTAAAATTGTTCTTACCGCCTTTACAGAACAAAAAAACAGATTTTCTTTTAATATTGTTCCTTAAGCCCCTAGCATTAACAGATAAACAAGAAAAAGAAGACATAACACAATGTTGCTCAGTAACTACTAATTAGTGCAACGTTTTAGAAAAATACCAAAAAGTGTCAGTAGCTCAAACGTAAACCGTCCCTTATTAACATTTACAATGTAAACCATCCAACCGGACATCTTATTTAAAGTACACAACTTTAAGTCATTTGAATAATTGCATACTCTGCCGAACCCTGTTCACCTGGTGATTTTTCGCCCGTTGATGAATCCATCTCCACCGCGGTAGTGCGGTAATAAGCTTGTTTACCTTCTGCTCTCGCTTGCTGAATTTTCGGCCATAGCGCCGCACGCGTCTCCCGGTCAGCCGGACAAAGATCTTCGGTGAAACGGACGCCAAGCTCCCTGCAGACCGCACACTCCTTGGTCTTCCTCCACAGCATGTCGCGGTGTGTTCTCTGTGTAAACTGCACAATAACTTGCCTCACTCTGTTCTCCTCCCGCCGACCGAGACGGTGAACTTAGGCCGTAAGGTGAACCCCGTTTTCGTTCTGATCCGCTCCGCGACCTCCGAACTACATGCCCGTTAGCTGATAAAAACGATCAGGTTATATTGCACTTACCAAAAAAGTTTCGCGTCACAGAATCCTGTACTTTGTTTGAACCGAGACGTTTTCTGAAGAACTATTTTCCTCACGCTGAATGACGATTTTGACGTCAAAAGACACCGCGTGACCGCGCTAAACCAATCACGTAACCGATTTACGACAACAAACGGGAAAAAATGACAACCTGCCTAGTGCTGTCAAATATAATCTACAGAAAGAAATCTCCCAAAATATAATTTTATAGTGTGCATAAAATAATTATTATCAACAATATCGTTGATTAATATTATTTTATGCCCACTTTATATACAATAACGCACTATTTAGTATTTATTTGGCCCTCAGAAATACATGAATGAGCATTATCATAATCCTCATTCATGTATTTCTGAATTGGGCCAAATTAATACTAAATATTGCTTTATTTACAGCACGAATTACAATTATGCAAGTGACCTTTCATGTTGTCAGTTGATCAATTAATGGAAATAATTCCAATAATTATTGATAGCCATCCATGTGTTTGTAACAGGGGCTAAATGAATTCCAAGCAGCGCTTTATTTATAGAACAAACAACTATTGTGCAAGTGGATGATAAGGTTACCCTTTCATGTTATTTTTATAAATAAATGGAAATAATTTTATTTATCAATAATTATCAATAAGGGAGGGAGGCCACTCAGGTCCTTGTCCAGTCCCTTGTTATCTCAAGACTGGACTACTGCAACTCCCTACTGGCTGGTCTTCCTATGCATGCCATCAAACCCCTGCAACTGATCCAGAACGCTGCAGCTCGGTTGGTCTTCAACCTTCCCAAGTTCAGCCATGTCACTCCCTTGCTGTCCTCCCTCCACTGGCTTCCGGTAGCTGCCCGCATCAAATATAAAACCCTGGTGCTGGCCTACAAAGCAAAGAATGGTCCAGCTCCTCCTTACTTGATGGCCATGGTAAAACCCAGATGCATACCTAGAACCCTCCGCGCCTCAAGTATGTCTCGTCTTGACCCTCCATCATCCAGGACACATGGGAGACAAGCATCCAGACTTTTCTCTGTCCTGGCTCCAAGGTGGTGGAATGAACTTCCCTTGTGTGTCCGAACATCGGAGTCACTTGCTGTCTTCAGACGCCGACTGAAGACCCACCTCTTTCAAGTGCACTTTGCATAATTATGCTTTGTCTATTGTACTTTATCGTCTCTTTCCTCAGGTATTGTGCATAATTGGGTTATAGGAATTGTTTACTGTCTTTTTCCTCAGGGGATGTGTATATTCAGGTATAATTGTTAGGTATCATTTGACTTTCGTCTAGTGGTTTTTCCAGCTTAGAGTACCTTGTGTTCAGGACTATCTATTCTACCTTGGAGATTCCAAGCAACTACATAGCACTTTTGTAAGTCGCTCTGGATAAGAGCGTCTGCTAAATGCCATAAATGTAAATGTAAATAAGGACCCTTCAGGTATTCATTTATTCACTAACAACACATAAAAAACTATCAAAACAATGAGGGTATACACATCAACTGGCATAAACTTATGTACGTATATACATAACCATAATAAAAGGAATGACAATGACACAAATAGAATAGAGGTAAAATCTCACACACACACACACACACACACACACACACACACACACACACACACACACACACACACACACACACACACACACACACAGTGTATGACATGTAGAACAGAATCAGGGGCTGGATTTCTTGTCATCCATGTCACTTGAAGATTTCCATCTTCCAGTCTCTGTCCTTGATGTGAATGAGGATGCTCTGGTCATCCTTCACCTCAGCAGCTTCCTGCAACTTGCCTTGTACAAAAGAAAAGAACAAAGGATGAATAAATAGGCAGGCAAAAAATGAAGACTTCATTTTTCCTGGTGGTGTGGTGTTGTAAAAATGGTGCTAGGTGTTGCACCCAAAAAAAGTATTTCTTGTGCACACAGATGTACAGCACTGCCAGGACACACCTCTAGAGACAAGTCTGGTTGCTGGGGCTGCCCAGCAACACACAGGGACAGTCCCAAGTGTTCAAGTGTGAGAGAGGGGCAGTGGGGGGTGGGGGAATGGACCGGGGGATGGGCTTGCTGCTGTAAAGCAGTGTGTTGACCAGACAGGGCATCAGGCTGAGGAGCCACAATTCTAAACAGGTATTCAGTGGCATATTAACATCAGGCATGCTATGACATTTATACAAACATACCCAGTACCCCATTAAAGTCAAAGTGTGCTTCATTCTATATCAAAGATCTCAAAACAATGGCAACACACATCACATTATGGCAATTCAGACATACATTGATATTAGAATTAGACAAATACAAGGATTGTGTAGCAGTATAGGCTACATAGTCATTCAACTTCTCCCAACATCTGTGTGTGTGTGTGTGTGTTGGGGGATGGGATGCATTTGCATAGACTACCTACTGTGTGGTGGGGGGAGAGGGTGATACACAGTCTTACCTGCAGTTAAAGTCTGTGTTTTTGTCAAAGCTTCTTTATGGCATCTGCCACCCGCGACGACAAATTTGCAGCCTTTCTTGCAAATGATGCAGATGGCAGGAAGAACGGGGCCAGAGCTGGAGATGGACAGGCTTGATCTGGACCGAAGTGTCCTGGTCAGAGTATTCCCAGTAGTTTGGGGGTCCTGTTGGTCATCTCCCCTCTCTGTTTCTCGCACGAGACGCCGTTTAGTTCTTCCGATCTCTCGCTGGTCAATAATCATCCGTTACATGTGAGATGTAAACCCGTATCATCGATCATCGGGAATTTCTTCAAATGCAGTTCAAGAGTGTTTGAAACTTTCTGCTACGTCTCTGCACTCGCCCCGCAACTCTAGCCACTGCCGAAGACTATTTCGAAAATTATTCCACCTTGTGCTGGTGAAATTCTGTATTTCCTCATGTTTAACAGATGATATATGCATGTAACCATAGACATATATACATAGACGCCTCATCGAGCGGGGCAGCCCGCTGCTGCGATATGTAACAGCGTCCGCCATATTGGTGAGGGCATATGTGCCAGTAAGGCTAATGCAAGTGAATGGAGCGAACTTCAGAAAGTGCTCTTCTACAAAGTATTTTTAGCTAATGTTCGTCATCGACCCACTCACATATAAACGTTAATATATTTGGAAATTAAACAATCACCAAAGACAACATTTATGACTTTTCATTATATTTTAATTGTAATTTCTGAATAAAAAAATGTCAACCTATGATACAATTGATTCAGTTTTTATATTTACAGTAATTAACATTTATGAACATATGTACACACACATCATCAATATATGAAATAATAAATAAAATATCTTTTTATATATGTACACATTAATATCTATATCTATCTATATATATATGTACACATTAATATCTATCTATCTATATATGTACACATTAATGTCTATATCTATATGTACACATTAATATCTATATCTATATATATGTACACATTAATATCTATATATCTATATATATATATATCTATATATATGTCTATATATCGATCTATATCTATCTCTGTATATACTGGGATCTCTATTGTTTGAAGCTAATACCCTTGGAAAAGAACAGTCTTGCACAGCTTTTTCCGTGTGTTACCACTCTGCAACTTAAGAGTGTTCAGCTTGGCAATATGGTGCAGTCTCAGTTTGTGGAAGACAGACACAACTTGAGACATCAACATGAAATGAAAATTTTTTTGTTTATACCTGAGTATATATCGAGCTGCTCTTTCAAATCTTCATTAATCAGTTTCTTCATCCTGAGATCCTCCAAAAGACCACTCACAGTGTTCTTTGCCCTCTTCTCTCTGTCCTTTGCATTCCTCCTCTCCCTTTCCAGACTCTCCACCCTAGCCAAGGCTTCCCTGAGTCTGGCCCTCAGATCCTCATTGGATGAAGGCAGAGCATAGGAGTGATCCTATAACAGAGATGTGAATATTGTTAATATCTGTGTGTGTTTGAAGAATGCTCCATAATGACATGCTTCAGCGTTTGTTCATGGCTGTCATAATGCTAACAGCTGCTTAAGACAAAGTTATCATGTATTGACTCACATGTTTGCCCACAGACACTGGCTCAGCCTCCTGAACAGGTTGGGAGCAGTCTAGTGACGGGGTCTCCTGAGCCTTCTTTGAGCTCTTAGATGTCCTGGTAGACACGTGCTAAAACCAATGATAAAAGATAAAAAATTATCTAACAAGCAGATCCAAAAAGGGAAAATACGTTTTCCAGGATGGTGTGGCTCTGAATCTTGGCTTTCTAGAAGCACCGACCTTTTGGAGGTGAGCTGGGAAACAGAAGACTGAAGGAACAGCTCCAGTTCTGATCCTGACTGCCTGACCTGTATGGAAGTTATTCTGTGTCAATATTCAAATGAAAATGTAATACGCATTTGCATTTACATGTTCCACTCATACAAGCAACTTTGAGCTCAAAATTCAAATTCAAATGCAATAATTCCATTTACATTTGCAATGTGATGGACATCTATTCACATTTCATTTACACATACATTTTGATGCTTTATTTGTGCCTTTATTG
The DNA here is from genome assembly GCF_052324685.1 of Brachyhypopomus gauderio. NCBI lineage: Eukaryota > Metazoa > Chordata > Actinopteri > Gymnotiformes > Hypopomidae > Brachyhypopomus > Brachyhypopomus gauderio. The sequence continues at coordinate 19,830,511 of NC_135228.1, read as the reverse complement.
AAATGAAAATGTATTTCCCGATTTGAATTATCAAGTTCATGTGATCATGCAAAGGTTGTATCAAAATTATAATTAAAATGCTATTCGCTTAATATGCTGTACATTTCGTGATAACGCGTTTGAAATGTAATTTTCAACCTCACCACCACGCTAAAAAGATGTCAATATTCAAACGTTAAAGGAGAAATAGCGCCACCCCTGTTTGCAATAATATTACGATACCAACAGCGCTCAAAATGTGTCAAAATGCATCTTGAAAATGCAATCCGAGCAGATTGCATTTTCATTTCCATGGTCTTCCACTATAGTCAAATTATAGTCAAATTAGATCCCATCAGCCTTCCAATCAGATTCCACAGTCCTTCACTTTATTCAGCCAATCGGGTTCCATAGCTTTCCACCTCAGACAGCCAATCAGGACAGGACTATAGCACACTAAGCAGTACAGACGAGATTTTTAAACATGGCAGCAGAAGAACTTATCAGATTAATCCGAAGGGTAGCAGACGAGGTGGACGAGAGTCCTCATGGTGAAGTTACATTTACACTTGATCAGTGTGAAAGCTTAATCGATCAAGTATCAGAATTCTCGGCTTTATCTGGCACTGATGTGACTGGTGTCATTGCCAAACTGAGAGCCGTTGCACAGCAACTGAGTGTGCCCATGGCGGTGGGAAGACCCGCTATAAACATTTCGGCGGATGCCATCGAAGGATATCTTCTTTTCGGAATGAAAATTAAAGATATTGCAACTGTGTATGGAGTGAGTCGGAGCACTATTGTTCGTCGTATGCTGGAGAATGGATTAAGGTAAATTATTTTTGTTGGTTTATTCATTCACCCGCTCACGCACGGCATTTTTGCGACCGTGGTTAAACCACCTGTGTTTCGACAAAAACATACTGGTCGCACGTAAGATATGAGTGCGCGACTACAACACACTTAGCGGTAAGAGTCACAGCACTTGATCTGAGAAAAGGTGCAGAATTAAAAATCACCAGTTGATAAGTCATTTCTAATAAATAGTTCAGACGTCCTACAAATATAAATTCATCATGCTTTGTAGCTATAAAATATGAAGTGGTTTTACTCTAGAATTTAAATATTTGACATTCAAATTTTGGATTGCATTTACTTTAAACCTGGACAGTGGAATCACTTCATAATTAATGTCTATATATGACAGAATTGAACTGATATGTTGGATTTATGCTTATTATAATGACTACTGTGGTGGAATTGATGGCACAGAAGTTGAGGTCTCGTATTAAACAGTATTTATTTGATAGCAAGAGAGTTACAAAATATAAAAGTATAAAAGTATGATGTGAAGCTTACGCTTCATGCAGTAACTCTGAACTGTCTCTCAGTCCAGATTCTTATAGTCAAAGTGTGTGTGTGTGTGTGGGTAGAAAAAACTAAGGATGCCTGCTTCCCAGGAGCAGTTATCAGTTTCCCTGGTATTCAACCTTGGGCGCACATGCTAGATATCTGCCAGTCGTCTGCGATCAGTCGGCGACGGCTCGGCGAGCGTCTTTCAGCAGTTCACACTACACGACTGAGCGAGTGACGAGTGATCGCCGATTTGCCTCCGACCACAGTTTTTGTCGGCGATCAGTCGGCGACTGAAAAACCAGCCTAAAATCGTGTAGTGTGAACCAGGCTTAAACGGATAAGCAATATTATCACTAACTCTGCTACTGCACAGAAGACTTCAGTCTTACAGATAAAACATCTTCAATATGGTCATAGTTCATTACTAAGCAGTGCTAGCAGTACTTTTCACAGACTGCGCTATAGTATCTGCATTGACATGATTACAATGAATTACACATGAATATAACAGAAGTGTCAATTCCAGGTTTAGAAAGTAAAAGTCCTCACCAGGATGTTGCTCAGGCTTCCTGGATTGTGTTGATTCCACTAATTTTACCTGGATTGCACTAATTAGAAAATCTAGAATGCTTGAGCAAAATCCTGGTGAGGACATTTACTTTCTGAACCTGGAATTGACACCTCTGGAATATAATCAATATTTATTTCACACTACTTATTTGAAATTTAACTTGAATCCAATTTCTTTCTTTTTGTATTCCAGAGTAGCAGCATTGTACTCTAACATAAGTAATGCAGAGCTGGATAATTTGGTTTTACAACTTCACCAGGCTCACCCACAGTCAGGATATCGCATGATGAGAGCCTTACTCCAAGCAAGAGGACATATGGTACAAAGTATGTTTGAAAAATGTTTACTGCCACATTTCATATCGCCTTTGTTACAGCAATATTAAATGTCATGTATTACACTAATCATTTGCATGGTTTTCCAAAGTTACTAGAGTGCGAGAGTCATTGAGAAGAGTGGATCCAGAGGGCACTGAACTTCGAGCCTTGGCCAACCGAACTCTTCATCGAAGATCATACTCAGTTCCTGCTCCAAATTGCATGTGGCACATTGATGGAAACCATAAACTAATCCGGTATTATTTGCTTTCTTACACCTACTTTTTTGCTTCACTCATTAGCAATTTTATCAGGTATAGTTACCATATGAGTGTGCTTATACCATATAAGTGATATCTGCCATGTCCAGACATTATTTGGGTGGTGGATGATTCCCAGCACATCAGTGACACTGACATGGTAGTGTGTGTGTACGTGTGAAACTCAGTTTCAGATGCTCAGATAAAAGTAAAAAATACTGTTATTAAAGTGGGGCAATCCAAAACACACAGGCAGTGAACTGACAGTAAGCAGAATCCAATAGTACAGCATCAAAATAGTCCAGGGTCAAAGAACAGGAGAGAATAGAAAACCAGGCATACAAACCAGAGGGACTAGGCAGAAACAAAATCCAAGATGATCCAGGTAAATAGGTGGGCTACACAGAAGAAAACACATGGTATACAGACAATCAAAGAAAGCTGTCAATAGTCTCAGTGGTAGGAGACATAATAGTGTGGTGCTGGTACATGTCACAGCAGTGTTACTGGGTTTTTACAGGGTGTTTTTAACTTCATCTGGTATCTAATTAAAATAAATATTTAAATCTTTGTCATTGCACTCAATATGCTGTTTCAACTTGTCATGTATTTTCCTCTTCTCAATATTTTTTGTCTTACATCAACTGGCGATTCGTGATTCATGGAGGGATCGATGGCTTTAGCCGTGTTATCGTGTATCTTGCTGTTGCAACCAACAACTATGCTACTACTGTACTGGATGCCTTCCTTGATGCTGTTAACCAGTATGGCATGCCGTCTCGTGTTCGTTCGGATAAAGGAGGAGAAAACATTGAAGTGGCACACTTTATGGTACAAAACCGTGGAGAAAACCGGAATTCTCACATTACTGGGAGAAGTGTTCACAATCAACGGTAACAAGATGTCTTTTTCCTTGTTTTACTTTGAAGGGGACAGTTTTATCCATTTTTGTATTCTGCATTATCCTACACTATTGTGTTGATTACCTTTTATACTGCAAGATTATTTCAATGTTCCAATTATACTATAATGTACAATCTTATTTTAATGCAAAATAATAGCTTGAAAATGTTGTAAAATGGAAACCATATCAAAGTACTGCTGTTTATTTTATTTTTTTTAGCATTGAGCGTCTTTGGCGAGATGTGTACACACAGGTTCTTGACTTGTTCTACACGCTCTTCCACAACTTGGAGGCAGAAGGGATGCTGAGTCCTGATGATGAGCTACATCTGTATGCTCTACACTGGATTTTCCTTCCCCAGTTACAGCATCATCTCAGTGTCTTTAAAGAAGCCTGGAACTTGCACAAACTAAGAACAGAGAACAATCGATCGCCATACCAACTTTGGCTACAATACAGAGATACTGCAGAGGATCCCGAGATAGTAAGTATACATGTTTAAAAAATGAAATAATGAGTGATGTGGGATGTTGTGCAATGAAGCAGGATAGTAAAACCATTTAAAGGAAATATGTGTATAATACTGAGGAAGAGTATGTAATCTGTTATTTTAGGTTAATGCTGAATATGGTATTGACTGGGATGGCCCACATGAGGTGGAAGATGTAGACTCCCTGGCAGTACCAGATGCCCAGTTACCTCGTGATCTCACTGCAGAGGAGATTGCAAGCCTGCCCAACCAACATGTATCCCTTACTGAAGCAGTAGACGTTATTTGTTGACAATAGAGCGTCTGGTCGATATATTTAGTGTAGCTTAAAAGGATTGATCTTGGCCAGAACATCTAGAATAATTAAGCAATAATAAATGCAGAAGTGTATTTTAATATTTTTATTTTTTTCAAAAAGCCAATTTGTATGAAGTACAGCTTTGCATCTGTCGTGGTAAGATTTCAGTATTTAACATTTGATTTGAAATAAAAGTCACAAGTACAAAATGAACCATGTATTTTGTTAATTCTTGTCTAACAAGTATGCATTTCATAGAACTAATTTCTTGAATACGTTTTAGTAGAATAAGCAATTTTCAGTTTTTCAAAAGCTTAATGGCTTAATTCACACTACCTGAATATCTAGGGTCTCCCTATGCTCAGATTAGACCAAAGCCAAACTTTGTGGATTTCACAGCAGCCTTCATGTTTTGTGTAAAAACAAGGAAAGTCTCACATTTCAGAGGAAGTTTAAGGGTCGTAAGGCAGGTTGAAGCCACTGGCAAAGACAGGTCAGGCATTACTTCAACATAGAGATGATCTGGGAGGACTGACCAACCAGTCCAAAACTGCACCAGCTCATGTAGTTCTGATGGAGAACCTGCAAGAGGTTTGTTAAATTCAAACGTTCAAATTCAAATTAAAAAAAGCAAGAGTGCTTAGCATCACTTCTATTAAGGAGAGGCCTGTTTGACAGACGAACCTTTCTGAATATATTCTCTCAAAAAGCCTGTGACTTGGCAAGATTGTTCCAAGTTGAGCTGGTCCTCCTCTTCATCACTGTCAGGTTCAGGCCAGATAACCCTTTTAAGTATCATCTAAGGGGCAGAAGTTATTGAATTAAGTCTAAACCAATCATGATTCCAAAAATGAAGTTTGCCTGCATTTCATCAAATATCAAGTTATGTGACTAATGTAAATCACCGAGTGTTGAATTCTGTTCCATTCATATGCATAAAACAAAAATATTTAAAAATAGGAGGATGTTGGGAATATTACCTCTGGGTCCAGCAATAGAGCAGAGGATCTGGGGAACAGCACCACTGTTAAATCTGGCCGTTCTTTGATCATTCGCAGCACCCCCGTGTCCTTCAGCCCCCTTAGAATTTGTGCAAGCTGCTTTTCACGTCTGCCAATAACCTGAAAATATTTATTAAAAATAGACTGAAGAGAAAATATGCAAAGACAACCATTGGTATGAGAATTACTTTGATACAGATGGAGTGTGCACCCACTGTCTGAGACAGCACATACACCACCATAAATAAAATGCAACGCCACAAAACAGCACCCTCCAACATACCCCATGGTGGAGGACAGCTTCTGCTAACCACCTTCTGTTCGAGTTGGTGACTGGAGGCAGATCCCAACTTAAGGCCAGGCTGTTTATTTAGGCTGTCTTTTTCCTGTGGGCTCAGCTCACTCTGGCTTTCCAGCTGTAAAATTATAATTTGTGAGACAAAACCGCCAACAGGCTTTTTCAATTTCTGTTTTAAGATAATGTAAATTCTTACTAGAGTCACAATATTGGCCACATCTATATCAGGGCAGTCTTTCAACTCCAAAATAGGAGCAGCATCTTTACTGCCACTTAGAAGGGGAAGGAGAGATGGGCTCAGCCCTGAGAAGAGTGGACCTCCATGAATAAATGTGTGGCCAATCATTCTTCCCACAACTCTAAACAGGTCACCATCTACAAGTGCTCTTGATGTTGAAGGAACCTTGTGATCATCTTCTCCATTGAATAGAAGTGTTTTTCCACAGTTATCTGGGGGTTAGAGGTTAGGAGACATTTTAAAACCTAGATAAAAAGTCACACTAATTCTTTGAATAGCAATGTTGATTAAGTGAATAATTAATTGCCTGAACATGACTGCCAAAAAACTGCAAAAAAAAATTGCAATAGCACAAATCACCCACAGTCTGAAACAATCAGTGGTTTACCAAAACAACCAATTGAATAGCGCTGTACATCGTGGACGTAATTCTGAACTTGAAATAATGTCTGCTAAATCCTTTTCAGGCAACATTTACCTTTTTTGAAAAACTGCACACATTCCATCTTATGGGAATTACATCTACTCACCAAGGTCAATGTCAAATCCAAAGTGCAGCTTGTCCATTAGTAGGGAGAAAAAATGTCGTGTTACTCCGTCCCCCATTGCAGCATCTCCTGTTTATGATTATAATGAGCAGAAAGCTATAAGAATCATTATTAGTCTATAGCAACAAAGTCAGTCAAATGTAATTACATAGACCATGTTACCTTTAAATCTTACACTGAAGGGACTTGTCCAATCAAGATTTTGTCGTTTATAGAAGGTAAGCATTTCTCGTTCACGATCCTGTTCACTGGCATGTACATCAAGTGTCACAACTACATCTGGCTTTTCCTCAGCATTCCTTAAAATGTGCCTTCGATACATCTTGGCAGCTGTGTCAAGATCAGGCTCCATCTTCCACTCTGTGGTGTTTGTGTGAAATATTAATAATACAATAAGTTAAATATCCACATCAAAAAGACAAAGGGCTTTTATATGATGTAAATAATGTTCAGAACAGTTCTGATTCATTAAAGAAAAAGTTTATCATTGGTTGGCCTCTTAAAATGCAAATGAACACATATACAGCTCTGCGATATGATTAGGACTGAACCTTCAATGGCAAACTCTGCTGTTGAACAATGACTGGTTGAGGGACCATCAGACACTGATGCTGAAACCCTGTCCTGCCTTTCAGTGTTGCTCTCCGCCACTATTACTGATGTTCCTTCCTGCCCTGCATCATCATCATCCAACCTCTCTCTGTCTCTCTCATACAACCTAGTGTAATCACCAATATGTTAAGGCTTGTGACATTTTGCAGTAGACATTATGTTCACTGGTGCTGCATTTTAATGCCCAAGTAATTACAAAACATCAGAGATGTGTATTCCTTTAACACCAATGCACCTCTGGGGGAAGGAATAAAAAAAACTAAAACAGACACCACTTAAAAATGACCAGCTTCTTTGCTTCTGATATTTAATATCCAATCACTGACCGCTTGTGTGAAGTGAACCATTCTGCCTTTGACCCGCCCAAGCAGTGAAACATGTAAACAGAGCACAGGGGAGCAGATGCAGGTTAGGTGTCATGATCAAGGGCTCTTCAGTCACATCCTGGCAGGTCGATTTGATACAGTGACCCTCCCGCTACCCTTCAGGCTATGCTTGCCCAATTTATAATTGCAAAAAATAGCTAAATTATTATTCATTTTGGAATTGGAGAAATGTTTCAATAATTTATAAAATAAAAACAAATTCAAACCAAAAACACAAACCTAGGTCAGTCATTTTTAAGTGGTCTCGATTTTTTTCTAGAAATAATTTTTGTAGCTAAATGAAGATACCTAAAGGGAAACAAAATACCTAATGTATAATTTTAGAATAAAAGTATTATTCTTGAGATATGTAAACCCTGCCACTTACTTCTCACAGACATCAACATGGCCTGGCATTTCTGACAGGCTGTATTTCTCATTGCAATACAAGCATTCAGTCAATGGGCCAGATGATATGGACTGATCATACCCAAGCTCAAGGCTCTGCAATATCATGTAAGCACACAAAAAATGCAAGCTTGAAAACAGAACTCTGCAAGACTCCAGTCCTCTAGCACAGGGGTTCAACAGACCAGATTTTAGCACATGTACCCTTCAAGTCATGCTTATCCAGCTATTTTCCACCATGGACATCAGCACACCAACAAGCCTGTATTGTCAGAAACTAGCAGAAAGATGTGCATGCAGAGTTTCATCTGCACTTCAACACATGTAACATTACAAGTTGTTTATATACCTGTACATCTATGTCCTTCTGTAGTGGTCGTATATATACAAGAGCTTGTCCAACCATGAGTGATTCACTCAAGAGATACTCAGGAGAATAACCATCATCTGGACATGGTATTTCCTCAAGCAGTTTACAGCGAGTGTATCCCTTGGATCGCAACAGCTGAAATCCACCACATTCCTTCAAGGCAGGGAAATTTAAAAGTATACGCTCTGAAAAATCCTGTGGACTGCAGCATTTGTCTGAAATGAAGGGACAATTTCAAAGTTCATTAGCAAACCTTCTCAATAAAAAAGGCAATTTAACCAGCTTGACCAGCTTAAGCTGTGTTTTGGAACCTGGTAGCTGGTTTGTAGCTGGTAGCTGGTTAAACCATTCAAAACCAGCTGTTAGCTGGTTCATAGGTGGTAGCTGGTTTATAGCTGGTTACACCATCTTAAACCATCTTGTTGCTGGTGGGTGGTTTTACTGTCCAAAACCAGCTTGTACCTGGTATTCTGTAAAATAACTAGTATTTTAAATTTACAATTAACCTTTGATAGCTTGTTGCAGAACTGTCAAGTGACCAGAATATTATACAATGTGCCTCAACCATGGTCGTGGATTTTCTGTCTGGAACATTTTGATGTTTTCCTAAATGACAATTAAATTAGGCATGCTGGAGGAGAGCAACACTAAAACAAGCAGGGAATGTTTAAACATGTGCACACCTGCCCTAACACCTATGCTTTACTGTTAATAGACCAGTTTGCAAAATAGGCAAGAAACAAAGACAATTTTAAAAGACAACTCAAAAATATTTATTTTTCTTAATTTACTGAGAAATTATTATAACAGCTGCTTTAATAAAATGCTATTTGTACAAACGACATTTTAAACAAGTAATATAATTTTATCAAATAACAAATCATGTACTTATTGATTTTGTTTTTTTTGTTTTTTGTTGATGTCTTGGATTTTTTCTGTAACATAACGTCCAAATTTTCCTGCTCTGGTCCTTAGCTCGAACTCTTCCAGGTTTTTTGTCTCGAGCCACTTTTGGAAGCAATCTTTAACAAAACAAAATAAAGCAAAATGTCATGAGAAAACTTTAATATGCATAAAATATGCATGTTACTGCACAACAATAAAATCATATAGTTTTCTAAAGACTTCAAAAACTATTTACTTGAAACAAAGTACAAATCATTTACTTGCATGTATAGGCCTTCTCAGAGGAGCTAAACTCCTAAATGTGAGGTATAAACTTCTAGCCTATATGAAGACTAGATAACCTGCTCAAAGGCCACATGACTATTATTATGAACAGTTTTATTAAATGTCAACATTTTGCACAGAAGATATGTATAAGATTATTAGCAGGTCATTGAGAAATTTTAATAAAATTCAAGTGTCCTGGTCCAAAAGAGACACATGTAATATTTCATGCAGCAGTAATATCCTCCATCATTTTCAGATTAGTATTCTTTATCAACATTCTTACTTACTTTTTAGTGCTCTTAATTTGTGAGGGGTTAGAGGGGGCCTGAGGGTTGTCTTTGTTGTTGGACAACTTTTACCCTCCAGACTCCGGTTGGCCAAAATGTTTGTGCCCCAAATGCACACTGCCAGCTCCTTCACAAACAAGCTGTCCTTGCTGTTTCCTTGGACTCTCTTCCACTGATTTGTATTGATGTAAATTCCTTCACCAATGTGCGTCTGTGTGAAATTTTATTTTATTTCACGATTATATGTAAATCATATCAGTATAATCAAAGACAATACCACCGTTACTGTACATTTATAATTAAATCTAAAATACCCTTTCTTCTTCTGAAGCTTGCTCTTTCTGTTGGCTTATTTCTACTGCAAATATAAAATAATTTAATAATTATTACCTTACTTTTGGTAAATGACAGTTGTAGAATGATTAAATAGTACAATATTATTGTGCATGTCTCTTATCTCTTATCAGAGATAGGATGAATGTATAAGTGTAACCAAGTCATTCATGTTTTATTAGCAATATACTTACCAACTGTTGCTTGAGAAGTGTTTAATGGGGGTGACAAGTTGGATTGCCCTGAAATGTATAATATAATGATAATAAATCTTCAGTACAAGTTTGTATCACAGATTAAATGAACATTAACTAGGGCTTTTTTATTAGACAATAGGTAGACGCAACAAGCTGTTAGTGTTATATGCAACAAAACCACAAACACCTTCTCAAGCAAAACAGATAATGTTCAAAATATAATAACAACAGTAATAGTAATAGCAGTATAACTGAAAGGTCTTACTAATTGTTTGAGGGGTGTCCATAAAATCAGGAAGGCTGTTATTCTCTATAACATAAATGAGACCTTAAATGTAATTCACTGTCATTACATTCAATAAATAGTACAGCTTTAAATTCCAGTTTAGATAAAATGATAACGATTGTTTTGTGTTTTGTGAGGCAGCCTTTTAGGAAAGAAGGGTGAGTGTTACAAACTTACCAGGAAGGATTTTGGAGACCAAACACTTTTGGAGTTCAGTGTTCAATTTTCTCAGTTGTTCCAGTTCACTAATGGCTTCTTGATATTTGTGCCCAAGTACTGTGTGCTTCTTCTTTAATTCATCAAATTCAGATTTGGCAATTAATTCATCATCACTGCCACTAGATGTTTCATCATCCAGCAGAATCCTCTGCCTCTTTGATTGACTATTAGAGGCACACAGTGGTTGGATTCTTTTCTGGCTTTGCCGCTCTTTTAAAATTTCTATTAGTGAGGCCCGCTTTCCCTCAATAATGCTTGCCTTTTGTGACATCTGCAAATAATAATAGCACATAACATCTCACTTGCTCTTATCATATATATATATATATATATATATATATATATATATATATATATATATATATATATATATATATATATATATGCATGCACATATATACTTACAGCAGTATCTTCAATTTCTTTCCTTTCTGAGTTTCTCTGGCTCTCCACAGGATTTCTCTCCAGTAACTTTGGAACCCGAATCCTTTTCCCTGCACCTAGAATGTCCTCTATTTCTTCAGAAGTGTCTGTGAAGAAAAATATGTAACACTTTAAACCGTAATACTGGTCAGGCACACTCAAGTCTTCCCTCTTATAATTTTTATATATGATTATATAAAATTTATATACAAAAAATTAATACAAACATTTATATTATGCTCAGTTTCTTTTTCATGCTGAATGTCGAACCCAGAATGATAGTTTAATCATTGAATGTTCAGTATTTGTCTTATACAAATGGCTCAGCTAAAACATGAAAATCACAGTTTACAGACCTCCGTGTTTAATTATAATTAAAGAGCAGATATTGTCAGTGCGCTTGCGGCATTTTGGTCCTCAAAAGGGAAGTGAAAAGTTCTCCACCAACATTCTCAGTTAAGTATTACCCAAGAACAGGTAGAAGGCAGCCTTTCGGTTAAATCGTGCCCTTTTAAACTTGATCAACTAATATGATTCTCAGACCAGACTAATTATAAGAATGTAAAAAATGAAAGACAACGCATGGGATGTTGCATCGGCTGTTGGTGCAGAAGGTAAGTCTTTTGTTTTATAAATATATTTTAACGAGCAAGGTGGTCCATGGTCGCCAGGCTACCGCACGCGACACAACTAACTATATAAAGGCTTATTAGGTCTTATTAGGTTCGTAGATGATGTTGCTGAGTAACCCTCTTAATGGTAACACGAGTAGCACAACCTGCTAACTAATATCCAGTCTTGACAGTGTAGACAGCTTCATACAGACAGATCAAAGTAACATTTAATGAACAGACCACGGACGATTTTGATCGCTGCGACAGGTAATGTTTTGTAGATCCCGGTTCGGGTAACTTGTAGCCAAATTGTATCAGATAGCGACAAGTTTAACTCACGTCGTACGTCAAACAAAATGTTGAATTGTTATTATTATACGATATACTATTATTCTGTATTATAAAAACGTTAGCTACTTACCTTTTAGCATCAAGATTTGGCCAGCGAATAACTCCCCTTTCCACAGAATCCAGTATGCGTGTACTGCAGAATAGTCTTCTGTATTTTTTGGGTCAAAGTTTTTGATGTCTTTAATATGTACAATATTTTTTACTCCGTCGTCGATGTATTGTACGTAGGCAAACATTTTATTAATGCGAAAAAATCTTAAGGAAAGAACAAGGAAAAATATGAGAGAGCTAGGTGGCTAACAAACTTGTAATGGTATTCGAACGCAGCCTCCATTCGAACAATTCTGAGGCTCGCGCAGCTCATCAGTGCAGGACATTAAAGTATGACACGGTGATGCGATTTTATAGCCAGCAATAATGAGGACACACAGACACATACATATATAATTATGCTGTGTGTGTGTGCGTGCGTGTGAATATGTGTATATATATTAGTGGTGGGCCGTTAACGCCGATAACGGCCGACCACTAATTAAATTTAACTCGCTTGCAGACCGTTTTTATCTGTATATATATTCATGAACATTTACCTGACGCATTTTAATGTTGCTTTGTGTTTCAGGTTTGAAAAGTGCTGGAATTTAGGCTAAAGTACATTAAAATGTTGAAATTACGTTAACAAATACGAGCCTCTTGTAATTCCAGGACGAAACATGAGAGAACGTGAAGACGTTAAGATTGAGCGTTTTGAAAATAATCAACCATCAAATAATGTGATAAAAAAGCGAATTATTTTGAATCATTTCGAGTATATGTATTAATATTTAACTTAATTATGTTTATCATGCTGGAAAATATTGAAATGGACCTTGAAAGTGCCGTACAAGTGCTTTAATTCCACCTTGTATAGGTGTATGAACCCTGCAAACATGACTTTGTCGATCGCGCTGAAGCGCAGCGCACGCGCGAAGTTACAAAATTCGACAGGTGCACGACCGCGCGAGGCACTCGCGCACGGGCGGAGCCTCAGCGATTACGTAATTTTCGCCGCGCGGACCCTCGCGCCGCTCGCGGCGTGTCAATATTTAACTGAATTATGTTTATCAAGCTGGAAAATATTGAAATGGACCTTGAACCCACTAAACATTAGACGTCTTATGGACGTGCAGATCAAGTCTATATTGCGTCCGTCGGTCCAAGACCAATTCTGGACTTCTACTCGACGTGCAAACTAGGTCCGTTATTTGGACGTCTAACTATGACCCCACTTGGACGTCGATATGCAGTTAAACACTTGAACGTCGGAATTTCAACGTCACGGAGACGTCTAAGAAGGGTACAGAAATGTACATGATACATAATATTTGTTTTTTTATATTAATGAACATTTCTAAATGTTGAGTAAAGCGGTATGAGAAAATTTGTCTTTTGGGCGATAAACACTTTTGCTCGACTCCGTCAACCTAAAACTCCATGTCCTCAATGGTGCAGCCAGTGAACTGTAATAAATCCATATTATTATACATTATTTAATGTAGACACGTATAAGAAAATGTATGTATTATCAAAATATTTGTTTATATATAATATTTATGTATAACTATTATGTTAAATACAATCAATTGACTATGATACAAAAGTGAGCCTACATAAAAAGCTCGAGCGAGTTGCCTCGCGCATTTAGGAGTTTAAATTAAAAAGAAATCCGATACTTTTTACAGTTATTTACTGGCGATTTCAAGGTAACATTAACAACTGGTCTTTAACAAACCTCAAAATATTAACCTAAAATGTTTATATGTTGTAGTAACAGATCAATAGATATAATCACATTACCTTGTACTTTTGTAATGGATTTTTGTAAGGTTTGTTACGTTTTAACGTTAGCCAAAAGGCTAGCTAGCTACTCACGTATTGGATGGAATTTACCACAGACATTACTACTTTTATAAGTTGGCGTTTTGGCCAGTGATCAATAAAAATGAAGGTGGAAAGAAATTGGAAATGCCATGCATGTGATTTATTTGTAAAGCATATACAATTGTGTGTAACTGGTGCCAGAAGGTGGCGGACCTGTTTATTGTTCCCGTTCATCTTTCTGAAGTTCGTTAGGCTCAGCAGATTTGAACCTTACACTTTTGTATACGTTTCCAGTTATCTGCTGCGACGGAAAGGAAGCTAGGAAAATTTACCAGGACAAAATGCTACCTTCTAAAATGGCACTAGTTGTGCACAGAAACTATGAATCCCCATGGAAATTGTGTTTTAAGAAAGCATTTCCTTCGATATTACAGCTCTATTTAGAAATAGCTGTTGGTAGGCTTATAAAAACGATGTCTAAAAGGAGTCAACGTTTTACGCAAAAAAGACCTACACAAGACTTCATTTGGACTAGAAATGGCCCTTATCCGGACGTCCCGGGGTCGTCGATACACGACGTGCAGAAGACGTCGGAAAAAAGACGTCATCTGGCGTCACAGTCTGCACCTTCAGGGGACCAAAATCCGACGTGCAAAAATGACTTGGAAAAGACGTCGTTTCAACGTATCTTTGCGCAGTGGGAAAGTGCCGTACAAGTGCTTTAATTCCACCTTGTATAGGTGTATGAACCCTGCAAACATGACTTTGTCGATGGCGCTGAAGCGCGGCGCGCGCGCGAAGTTGCAAAATTAAGCCTGGTTTATACTCGACGCGCCGCGAGCGGCGCGAGGGTCCGCGCGGCGAAAATGACGTAATCGCGGTGGCTCCGCCCGTGCGCGAGGGCCTCGCGCGCTGTCGCGGCGCGAGGTCGTGCACCTCCCGAATTTTGTAACTTCGCGCGCGCGCCGCGCTTCAGCGCGATGGAAAAAGTCATGTTTGCCGGGTTCATACACCTATACAAGGTGGAATTAATGCACTTGTACGTCACTTTAAAGGTCCATTTCAATATTTCCCAGCACGTTAAACTTAATTAAGTTAAATATTTATACATATACTCGAAATGAATCGAAATAATTCGCTTTTTTATCACATTAGTTTATGGTTGTTTATTTTCAAAACGCCCAATCTTAACGTCTTCACGTTCTCTCATGTGTCGCCCTGGAATTACAAGAGGCTCGTATTTGTTAACGTATCGTTTCGGACAACACTGCAAAGCCATATTTACGTTTGATGCCTGATGTGTATATATACGGTCTCTGGTCAGGTAAAAATGTTCTTTCCCCGTTTTTGCAGGGGTTTTTTATTCTCCACTGCCACCTATCGCCACCTATCGTTTCGGAGAACACTGCAGCGACGCTCGCGACGTTCGCGAAAGTATAAACGCCTACACCGCTCGCGCAGGGTCGCGCGAGGTGGGCGGAGCCGCGCGCTACGGTCGCTCGCGAAAGTATAAACCAGGCTTTAGAGAGGTGCACGACCTCGCGCAGCGACAGCGCACGGGCGGAGCCTCAGCGATTACGTCATTTTCGCCGCGCGGACCCTCGCGCCGCTCGCGGCGCGTCAAGTATAAACCAGGCTTCAAGTATAAACCAGCTTAAAGCCTGCCCTGCTGGAAAAACCAGCTCATACCATCTTAAGCTGGTCAAGCTGGTTAACCAGCTTGACCAGCTTAAGCTGTGTTTTGGAACCTGGTAGCTGGTTTGTAGCTGGTAGCTGGTTAAACCATTCAAAACCAGCTGTTAGCTGGTTCATAGGTGGTAGCTGGTTTATAGCTGGTTACACCATCTTAAACCATCTTGTTGCTGGTGGGTGGTTTTACTGTCCAAAACCAGCTTGTACCTGGTATTCTGTAAAATAACTAGTATTTTAAATTTACAATTAACCTTTGATAGCTTGTTGCAGAACTGTCAAGTGACCAGAATATTATACAATGTGCCTCAACCATGGTCGTGGATTTTCTGTCTGGAACATTTTGATGTTTTCCTAAATGACAATTAAATTAGGCATGCTGGAGGAGAGCAACACTAAAACAAGCAGGGAATGTTTAAACATGTGCACACCTGCCCTAACACCTATGCTTTACTGTTAATAGACCAGTTTGCAAAATAGGCAAGAAACAAAGACAATTTTAAAAGACAACTCAAAAATATTTATTTTTCTTAATTTACTGAGAAATTATTATAACAGCTGCTTTAATAAAATGCTATTTGTACAAACGACATTTTAAACAAGTAATATAATTTTATCAAATAACAAATCATGTACTTATTGATTTTGTTTTTTTTGTTTTTTGTTGATGTCTTGGATTTTTTCTGTAACATAACGTCCAAATTTTCCTGCTCTGGTCCTTAGCTCGAACTCTTCCAGGTTGTTTGTCTCGAGCCACTTTTGGAAGCAATCTTTAACAAAACAAAATAAAGCAAAATGTCATGAGAAAACTTTAATATGCATAAAATATGCATGTTACTGCACAACAATAAAATCATATAGTTTTCTAAAGACTTCAAAAACTATTTACTTGAAACAAAGTACAAATCATTTACTTGCATGTATAGGCCTTCTCAGAGGAGCTAAACTCCTAAATGTGAGGTATAAACTTCTAGCCTATATGAAGACTAGATAACCTGCTCAAAGGCCACATGACTATTATTATGAACAGTTTTATTAAATGTCAACATTTTGCACAGAAGATATGTATAAGATTATTAGCAGGTCATTGAGAAATTTTAATAAAATTCAAGTGTCCTGGTCCAAAAGAGACACATGTAATATTTCATGCAGCAGTAATATCCTCCATCATTTTCAGATTAGTATTCTTTATCAACATTCTTACTTACTTTTTAGTGCTCTTAATTTGTGAGGGGTTAGAGGGGGCCTGGGGGTTGTCTTTGTTGTTGGACAACTTTTACCCTCCAGACTCCGGTTGGCCAAAATGTTTGTGCCCCAAATGCACACTGCCAGCTCCTTCACAAACAAGCTGTCCTTGCTGTTTCCTTGGACTCTCTTCCACTGATTTGTATTGATGTAAATTCCTTCACCAATGTGCGTCTGTGTGAAATTTTATTTTATTTCACGATTATATGTAAATCATATCAGTATAATCAAAGACAATACCACCGTTACTGTACATTTATAATTAAATCTAAAATACCCTTTCTTCTTCTGAAGCTTGCTCTTTCTGTTGGCTTATTTCTACTGCAAATATAAAATAATTTAATAATTATTACCTTACTTTTGGTAAATGACAGTTGTAGAATGATTAAATAGTACAATATTATTGTGCATGTCTCTTATCTCTTATCAGAGATAGGATGAATGTATAAGTGTAACCAAGTCATTCATGTTTTATTAGCAATATACTTACCAACTGTTGCTTGAGAAGTGTTTAATGGGGGTGACAAGTTGGATTGCCCTGAAATGTATAATATAATGATAATAAATCTTCAGTACAAGTTTGTATCACAGATTAAATGAACATTAACTAGGGCTTTTTTATTAGACAATAGGTAGACGCAACAAGCTGTTAGTGTTATATGCAACAAAACCACAAACACCTTCTCAAGCAAAACAGATAATGTTCAAAATATAATAACAACAGTAATAGTAATAGCAGTATAACTGAAAGGTCTTACTAATTGTTTGAGGGGTGTCCATAAAATCAGGAAGGCTGTTATTCTCTATAACATAAATGAGACCTTAAATGTAATTCACTGTCATTACATTCAATAAATAGTACAGCTTTAAATTCCAGTTTAGATAAAATGATAACGATTGTTTTGTGTTTTGTGAGGCAGCCTTTTAGGAAAGAAGGGTGAGTGTTACAAACTTACCAGGAAGGATTTTGGAGACCAAACACTTTTGGAGTTCAGTGTTCAATTTTCTCAGTTGTTCCAGTTCACTAATGGCTTCTTGATATTTATGCCCAAGTACTGTGTGCTTCTTCTTTAATTCATCAAATTCAGATTTGGCAATTAATTCATCATCACTGCCACTAGATGTTTCATCATCCAGCAGAATCCTCTGCCTCTTTGATTGACTATTAGAGGCACACAGTGGCTGGATTCTTTTCTGGCTTTGCCGCTCTTTTAAAATTTCTATTAGTGAGGCCCGCTTTCCCTCAATAATGCTTGCCTTTTGTGACATCTGCAAATAATAATAGCACATAACATCTCACTTGCTCTTATCATATATATATATATATATATATATATATATATATATATATATATATATATATATATATATATATATATATGCATGCACATATATACTTACAGCAGTATCTTCAATTTCTTTCCTTTCTGAGTTTCTCTGGCTCTCCACAGGATTTCTCTCCAGTAACTTTGGAACCCGAATCCTTTTCCCTGCACCTAGAATGTCCTCTATTTCTTCAGAAGTGTCTGTGAAGAAAAATATGTAACACTTTAAACCGTAATACTGGTCAGGCACACTCAAGTCTTCCCTCTTATAATTTTTATATATGATTATATAAAATTTATATACAAAAAATTAATACAAACATTTATATTATGCTCAGTTTCTTTTTCATGCTGAATGTCGAACCCAGAATGATAGTTTAATCATTGAATGTTCAGTATTTGTCTTATACAAATGGCTCAGCTAAAACATGAAAATCACAGTTTACAGACCTCCGTGTTTAATTATAATTAAAGAGCAGATATTGTCAGTGCGCTTGCGGCATTTTGGTCCTCAAAAGGGAAGTGAAAAGTTCTCCACCAACATTCTCAGTTAAGTATTACCCAAGAACAGGTAGAAGGCAGCCTTTCGGTTAAATCGTGCCCTTTTAAACTTGATCAACTAATATGATTCTCAGACCAGACTAATTATAAGAATGTAAAAAATGAAAGACAACGCATGGGATGTTGCATCGGCTGTTGGTGCAGAAGGTAAGTCTTTTGTTTTATAAATATATTTTAACGAGCAAGGTGGTCCATGGTCGCCAGGCTACCGCACGCGACACAACTAACTATATAAAGGCTTATTAGGTCTTATTAGGTTCGTAGATGATGTTGCTGAGTAACCCTCTTAATGGTAACACGAGTAGCACAACCTGCTAACTAATATCCAGTTTTGACAGTGTAGACAGCTTCATACAGACAGATCAAAGTAACATTTAATGAACAGACCACGGACGATTTTGATCGCTGCGACAGGTAATGTTTTGTAGATCCCGGTTCGGGTAACTTGTAGCCAAATTGTATCAGATAGCGACAAGTTTAACTCACGTCGTACGTCAAACCAAATGTTGAATTGTTATTATTATACGATATACTATTATTCTGTATTATAAAAACGTTAGCTACTTACCTTTTAGCATCAAGATTTGGCCAGCGAATAACTCCCCTTTCCACAGAATCCAGTATGCGTGTACTGCAGAATAGTCTTCTGTATTTTTTGGGTCAAAGTTTTTGATGTCTTTAATATGTACAATATTTTTTACTCCGTCGTCGATGTATTGTACGTAGGCAAACATTTTATTAATGCGAAAAAATCTTAAGGAAAGAACAAGGAAAAATATGAGAGAGCTAGGTGGCTAACAAACTTGTAATGGTATTCGAACGCAGCCTCCATTCGAACAATTCTGAGGCTCGCGCAGCTCATCAGTGCAGGACATTAAAGTATGACACGGTGATGCGATTTTATAGCCAGCAATAATGAGGACACACAGACACATACATATATAATTATGCTGTGTGTGTGTGCGTGCGTGTGAATATGTGTATATATATTAGTGGTGGGCCGTTAACGCCGATAACGGCCGACCACTAATTAAATTTAACTCGCTTGCAGACCGTTTTTATCTGTATATATATTCATGAACATTTACCTGATGCATTTTAATGTTGCTTTGTGTTTCAGGTTTGAAAAGTGCTGGAATTTAGGCTAAAGTACATTAAAATGTTGAAATTACGTTAACAAATACGAGCCTCTTGTAATTCCAGGACGAAACATGAGAGAACGTGAAGACGTTAAGATTGAGCGTTTTGAAAATAAACAACCATCAAATAATGTGATAAAAAAGCGAATTATTTTGAATCATTTCGAGTATATGTATTAATATTTAACTTAATTATGTTTATCATGCTGGAAAATATTGAAATGGACCTTGAAAGTGCCGTACAAGTGCTTTAATTCCACCTTGTATAGGTGTATGAACCCTGCAAACATGACTTTGTCGATCGCGCTGAAGCGCAGCGCACGCGCGAAGTTACAAAATTCGACAGGTGCACGACCGCGCGAGGCACTCGCGCACGGGCGGAGCCTCAGCGATTACGTAATTTTCGCCGCGCGGACCCTCGCGCCGCTCGCGGCGTGTCAATATTTAACTGAATTATGTTTATCAAGCTGGAAAATATTGAAATGGACCTTGAACCCACTAAACATTAGACGTCTTATGGACGTGCAGATCAAGTCTATATTGCGTCCGTCGGTCCAAGACCAATTCTGGACTTCTACTCGACGTGCAAACTAGGTCCGTTATTTGGACGTCTAACTATGACCCCACTTGGACGTCGATATGCAGTTAAACACTTGAACGTCGGAATTTCAACGTCACGGAGACGTCTAAGAAGGGTACAGAAATGTACATGATACATAATATTTGTTTTTTTTATATTAATGAACATTTCTAAATGTTGAGTAAAGCGGTATGAGAAAATTTGTCTTTTGGGCGATAAACACTTTTGCTCGACTCCGTCAACCTAAAACTCCATGTCCTCAATGGTGCAGCCTGTGAACTGTAATAAATCCATATTATTATACATTATTTAATGTAGACACGTATAAGAAAATGTATGTATTATCAAAATATTTGTTTATATATAATATTTATGTATAACTATTATGTTAAATACAATCAATTGACTATGATACAAAAGTGAGCCTACATAAAAAGCTCGAGCGAGTTGCCTCGCGCATTTAGGAGTTTAAATTAAAAAGAAATCCGTTACTTTTTACAGTTATTTACTGGCGATTTCAAGGTAACATTAACAACTGGTCTTTAACAAACCTCAAAATATTAACCTAAAATGTTTATATGTTGTAGTAACAGATCAATAGATATAATCACATTACCTTGTACTTTTGTAATGGATTTTTGTAAGGTTTGTTACGTTTTAACGTTAGCCAAAAGGCTAGCTAGCTACTCACGTATTGGATGGAATTTACCACAGACATTACTACTTTTATAAGTTGGCGTTTTGGCCAGTGATCAATAAAAATGAAGGTGGAAAGAAATTGGAAATGCCATTCATGTGATTTATTTGTAAAGCATATACAATTGTAACGTGTGTAACTGGTGCCAGAAGGTGGCGGACCTGTTTATTGTTCCCGTTCATCTTTCTGAAGTTCGTTAGGCTCAGCAGATTTGAACCTTACACTTTTGTATACGTTTCCAGTTATCTGCTGCGACGGAAAGGAAGCTAGGAAAATTTACCAGGACAAAATGCTACCTTCTAAAATGGCACTAGTTGTGCACAGAAACTATGAATCCCCATGGAAATTGTGTTTTAAGAAAGCATTTCCTTCGATATTACAGCTCTATTTAGAAATAGCTGTTGGTAGGCTTATAAAAACGATGTCTAAAAGGAGTCAACGTTTTACGCAAAAAAGACCTACACAAGACTTCATTTGGACTAGA
This sequence comes from Brachyhypopomus gauderio, assembly GCF_052324685.1. NCBI lineage: Eukaryota > Metazoa > Chordata > Actinopteri > Gymnotiformes > Hypopomidae > Brachyhypopomus > Brachyhypopomus gauderio. The sequence goes on along the minus strand of NC_135228.1, from coordinate 19,809,033 downwards.
AATGGCCCTTATCCGGACGTCCCGGGGTCGTCGATACACGACGTGCAGAAGACGTCGGAAAAAAGACGTCATCTGGCGTCACAGTCTGCACCTTCAGGGGACCAAAATCCGACGTGCAAAAATGACTTGGAAAAGACGTCGTTTCAACGTATCTTTGCGCAGTGGGAAAGTGCCGTACAAATGCTTTAATTCCACCTTGTATAGGTGTATGAACCCTGCAAACATGACTTTGTCGATGGCGCTGAAGCGCGGCGCGCGCGGAAGTTGCAAAATTAGAGAGGTGCACGACCTCGCGCAGCGACAGCGCGCGAGGCACTCGCGCACGGGCGGAGCCTCAGCAATTACGTCATTTTCGCCGCGCGGACCCTCGCCGCTCGCGGCGCGTCAATATTTAACTTAATTATGTTTATCATGCTGGAAAATATTGAAATGGACCTTGAAAGTGCCGTACAAGTGCTTTAATTCCACCTTGTATAGGTGTATGAACCCTGCAAACATGACTTTGTCGATCGCGCTGAAGCGCGGCGCGCGCGCGAAGTTGCAAAATTCGAGAGGTGCACGACCTCGTGCAGCGACAGCGCGCGAGGCACTCGCGCACGGGCGGAGCCTCAGCGATTACGTCATTTTCGCCGCGCGGACCCTCGCGCCGCTCGCGGCGCGTCAAGTATAAACCAGGCTTCAAGTATAAACCAGCTTAAAGCCTGCCCTGCTGGAAAAACCAGCTCATACCATCTTAAGCTGGTCAAGCTGGTTAACCAGCTTGACCAGCTTAAGCTGTGTTTTGGAACCTGGTAGCTGGTTTGTAGCTGGTAGCTGGTTAAACCATTCAAAACCAGCTGTTAGCTGGTTCATAGGTGGTAGCTGGTTTATAGCTGGTTACACCATCTTAAACCATCTTGTTGCTGGTGGGTGGTTTTACTGTCCAAAACCAGCTTGTACCTGGTATTCTGTAAAATAACTAGTATTTTAAATTTACAATTAACCTTTGATAGCTTGTTGCAGAACTGTCAAGTGACCAGAATATTATACAATGTGCCTCAACCATGGTCGTGGATTTTCTGTCTGGAACATTTTGATGTTTTCCTAAATGACAATTAAATTAGGCATGCTGGAGGAGAGCAACACTAAAACAAGCAGGGAATGTTTAAACATGTGCACACCTGCCCTAACACCTATGCTTTACTGTTAATAGACCAGTTTGCAAAATAGGCAAGAAACAAAGACAATTTTAAAAGACAACTCAAAAATATTTATTTTTCTTAATTTACTGAGAAATTATTATAACAGCTGCTTTAATAAAATGCTATTTGTACAAACGACATTTTAAACAAGTAATATAATTTTATCAAATAACAAATCATGTACTTATTGATTTTGTTTTTTTTGTTTTTTGTTGATGTCTTGGATTTTTTCTGTAACATAACGTCCAAATTTTCCTGCTCTGGTCCTTAGCTCGAACTCTTCCAGGTTGTTTGTCTCGAGCCACTTTTGGAAGCAATCTTTAACAAAACAAAATAAAGCAAAATGTCATGAGAAAACTTTAATATGCATAAAATATGCATGTTACTGCACAACAATAAAATCATATAGTTTTCTAAAGACTTCAAAAACTATTTACTTGAAACAAAGTACAAATCATTTACTTGCATGTATAGGCCTTCTCAGAGGAGCTAAACTCCTAAATGTGAGGTATAAACTTCTAGCCTATATGAAGACTAGATAACCTGCTCAAAGGCCACATGACTATTATTATGAACAGTTTTATTAAATGTCAACATTTTGCACAGAAGATATGTATAAGATTATTAGCAGGTCATTGAGAAATTTTAATAAAATTCAAGTGTCCTGGTCCAAAAGAGACACATGTAATATTTCATGCAGCAGTAATATCCTCCATCATTTTCAGATTAGTATTCTTTATCAACATTCTTACTTACTTTTTAGTGCTCTTAATTTGTGAGGGGTTAGAGGGGGCCTGGGGGTTGTCTTTGTTGTTGGACAACTTTTACCCTCCAGACTCCGGTTGGCCAAAATGTTTGTGCCCCAAATGCACACTGCCAGCTCCTTCACAAACAAGCTGTCCTTGCTGTTTCCTTGGACTCTCTTCCACTGATTTGTATTGATGTAAATTCCTTCACCAATGTGCGTCTGTGTGAAATTTTATTTTATTTCACGATTATATGTAAATCATATCAGTATAATCAAAGACAATACCACCGTTACTGTACATTTATAATTAAATCTAAAATACCCTTTCTTCTTCTGAAGCTTGCTCTTTCTGTTGGCTTATTTCTACTGCAAATATAAAATAATTTAATAATTATTACCTTACTTTTGGTAAATGACAGTTGTAGAATGATTAAATAGTACAATATTATTGTGCATGTCTCTTATCTCTTATCAGAGATAGGATGAATGTATAAGTGTAACCAAGTCATTCATGTTTTATTAGCAATATACTTACCAACTGTTGCTTGAGAAGTGTTTAATGGGGGTGACAAGTTGGATTGCCCTGAAATGTATAATATAATGATAATAAATCTTCAGTACAAGTTTGTATCACAGATTAAATGAACATTAACTAGGGCTTTTTTATTAGACAATAGGTAGACGCAACAAGCTGTTAGTGTTATATGCAACAAAACCACAAACACCTTCTCAAGCAAAACAGATAATGTTCAAAATATAATAACAACAGTAATAGTAATAGCAGTATAACTGAAAGGTCTTACTAATTGTTTGAGGGGTGTCCATAAAATCAGGAAGGCTGTTATTCTCTATAACATAAATGAGACCTTAAATGTAATTCACTGTCATTACATTCAATAAATAGTACAGCTTTAAATTCCAGTTTAGATAAAATGATAACGATTGTTTTGTGTTTTGTGAGGCAGCCTTTTAGGAAAGAAGGGTGAGTGTTACAAACTTACCAGGAAGGATTTTGGAGACCAAACACTTTTGGAGTTCAGTGTTCAATTTTCTCAGTTGTTCCAGTTCACTAATGGCTTCTTGATATTTATGCCCAAGTACTGTGTGCTTCTTCTTTAATTCATCAAATTCAGATTTGGCAATTAATTCATCATCACTGCCACTAGATGTTTCATCATCCAGCAGAATCCTCTGCCTCTTTGATTGACTATTAGAGGCACACAGTGGTTGGATTCTTTTCTGGCTTTGCCGCTCTTTTAAAATTTCTATTAGTGAGGCCCGCTTTCCCTCAATAATGCTTGCCTTTTGTGACATCTGCAAATAATAATAGCACATAACATCTCACTTGCTCTTATCATATATATATATATATATATATATATATATATATATATATATATATATATATATATATATATATATATATATATATATATATGCATGCACATATATACTTACAGCAGTATCTTCAATTTCTTTCCTTTCTGAGTTTCTCTGGCTCTCCACAGGATTTCTCTCCAGTAACTTTGGAACCCGAATCCTTTTCCCTGCACCTAGAATGTCCTCTATTTCTTCAGAAGTGTCTGTGAAGAAAAATATGTAACACTTTAAACCGTAATACTGGTCAGGCACACTCAAGTCTTCCCTCTTATAATTTTTATATATGATTATATAAAATTTATATACAAAAAATTAATACAAACATTTATATTATGCTCAGTTTCTTTTTCATGCTGAATGTCGAACCCAGAATGATAGTTTAATCATTGAATGTTCAGTATTTGTCTTATACAAATGGCTCAGCTAAAACATGAAAATCACAGTTTACAGACCTCCGTGTTTAATTATAATTAAAGAGCAGATATTGTCAGTGCGCTTGCGGCATTTTGGTCCTCAAAAGGGAAGTGAAAAGTTCTCCACCAACATTCTCAGTTAAGTATTACCCAAGAACAGGTAGAAGGCAGCCTTTCGGTTAAATCGTGCCCTTTTAAACTTGATCAACTAATATGATTCTCAGACCAGACTAATTATAAGAATGTAAAAAATGAAAGACAACGCATGGGATGTTGCATCGGCTGTTGGTGCAGAAGGTAAGTCTTTTGTTTTATAAATATATTTTAACGAGCAAGGTGGTCCATGGTCGCCAGGCTACCGCACGCGACACAACTAACTATATAAAGGCTTATTAGGTCTTATTAGGTTCGTAGATGATGTTGCTGAGTAACCCTCTTAATGGTAACACGAGTAGCACAACCTGCTAACTAATATCCAGTCTTGACAGTGTAGACAGCTTCATACAGACAGATCAAAGTAACATTTAATGAACAGACCACGGACGATTTTGATCGCTGCGACAGGTAATGTTTTGTAGATCCCGGTTCGGGTAACTTGTAGCCAAATTGTATCAGATAGCGACAAGTTTAACTCACGTCGTACGTCAAACAAAATGTTGAATTGTTATTATTATACGATATACTATTATTCTGTATTATAAAAACGTTAGCTACTTACCTTTTAGCATCAAGATTTGGCCAGCGAATAACTCCCCTTTCCACAGAATCCAGTATGCGTGTACTGCAGAATAGTCTTCTGTATTTTTTGGGTCAAAGTTTTTGATGTCTTTAATATGTACAATATTTTTTACTCCGTCTTCGATGTATTGTACGTAGGCAAACATTTTATTAATGCGAAAAAATCTTAAGGAAAGAACAAGGAAAAATATGAGAGAGCTAGGTGGCTAACAAACTTGTAATGGTATTCGAACGCAGCCTCCATTCGAACAATTCTGAGGCTCGCGCAGCTCATCAGTGCAGGACATTAAAGTATGACACGGTGATGCGATTTTATAGCCAGCAATAATGAGGACACACAGACACATACATATATAATTATGCTGTGTGTGTGTGCGTGCGTGTGAATATGTGTATATATATTAGTGGTGGGCCGTTAACGCCGATAACGGCCGACCACTAATTAAATTTAACTCGCTTGCAGACCGTTTTTATCTGTATATATATTCATGAACATTTACCTGACGCATTTTAATGTTGCTTTGTGTTTCAGGTTTGAAAAGTGCTGGAATTTAGGCTAAAGTACATTAAAATGTTGAAATTACGTTAACAAATACGAGCCTCTTGTAATTCCAGGACGAAACATGAGAGAACGTGAAGACGTTAAGATTGAGCGTTTTGAAAATAAACAACCATCAAATAATGTGATAAAAAAGCGAATTATTTTGAATCATTTCGAGTATATGTATTAATATTTAACTTAATTATGTTTATCATGCTGGAAAATATTGAAATGGACCTTGAAAGTGCCGTACAAGTGCTTTAATTCCACCTTGTATAGGTGTATGAACCCTGCAAACATGACTTTGTCGATCGCGCTGAAGCGCAGCGCACGCGCGAAGTTACAAAATTCGACAGGTGCACGACCGCGCGAGGCACTCGCGCACGGGCGGAGCCTCAGCGATTACGTAATTTTCGCCGCGCGGACCCTCGCGCCGCTCGCGGCGTGTCAATATTTAACTGAATTATGTTTATCAAGCTGGAAAATATTGAAATGGACCTTGAACCCACTAAACATTAGACGTCTTATGGACGTGCAGATCAAGTCTATATTGCGTCCGTCGGTCCAAGACCAATTCTGGACTTCTACTCGACGTGCAAACTAGGTCCGTTATTTGGACGTCTAACTATGACCCCACTTGGACGTCGATATGCAGTTAAACACTTGAACGTCGGAATTTCAACGTCACGGAGACGTCTAAGAAGGGTACAGAAATGTACATGATACATAATATTTGTTTTTTTATATTAATGAACATTTCTAAATGTTGAGTAAAGCGGTATGAGAAAATTTGTCTTTTGGGCGATAAACACTTTTGCTCGACTCCGTCAACCTAAAACTCCATGTCCTCAATGGTGCAGCCTGTGAACTGTAATAAATCCATATTATTATACATTATTTAATGTAGACACGTATAAGAAAATGTATGTATTATCAAAATATTTGTTTATATATAATATTTATGTATAACTATTATGTTAAATACAATCAATTGACTATGATACAAAAGTGAGCCTACATAAAAAGCTCGAGCGAGTTGCCTCGCGCATTTAGGAGTTTAAATTAAAAAGAAATCCGTTACTTTTTACAGTTATTTACTGGCGATTTCAAGGTAACATTAACAACTGGTCTTTAACAAACCTCAAAATATTAACCTAAAATGTTTATATGTTGTAGTAACACATCAATAGATATAATCACATTACCTTGTACTTTTGTAATGGATTTTTGTAAGGTTTGTTACGTTTTAACGTTAGCCAAAAGGCTAGCTAGCTACTCACGTATTGGATGGAATTTACCACAGACATTACTACTTTTATAAGTTGGCGTTTTGGCCAGTGATCAATAAAAATGAAGGTGGAAAGAAATTGGAAATGCCATTCATGTGATTTATTTGTAAAGCATATACAATTGTAACGTGTGTAACTGGTGCCAGAAGGTGGCGGACCTGTTTATTGTTCCCGTTCATCTTTCTGAAGTTCGTTAGGCTCAGCAGATTTGAACCTTACACTTTTGTATACGTTTCCAGTTATCTGCTGCGACGGAAAGGAAGCTAGGAAAATTTACCAGGACAAAATGCTACCTTCTAAAATGGCACTAGTTGTGCACAGAAACTATGAATCCCCATGGAAATTGTGTTTTAAGAAAGCATTTCCTTCGATATTACAGCTCTATTTAGAAATAGCTGTTGGTAGGCTTATAAAAACGATGTCTAAAAGGAGTCAACGTTTTACGCAAAAAAGACCTACACAAGACTTCATTTGGACTAGAAATGGCCCTTATCCGGACGTCCCGGGGTCGTCGATACACGACGTGCAGAAGACGTCGGAAAAAAGACGTCATCTGGCGTCACAGTCTGCACCTTCAGGGGACCAAAATCCGACGTGCAAAAATGACTTGGAAAAGACGTCGTTTCAACGTATCTTTGCGCAGTGGGAAAGTGCCGTACAAATGCTTTAATTCCACCTTGTATAGGTGTATGAACCCTGCAAACATGACTTTGTCGATGGCGCTGAAGCGCGGCGCGCGCGCGAAGTTGCAAAATTAGAGAGGTGCACGACCGCGCGAGGCACTCGCGCACGGGCGGAGCCTCAGCAATTACGTCATTTTCGCCGCGCGGACCCTCGCCGCTCGCGGCGCGTCAATATTTAACTTAATTATGTTTATCATGCTGGAAAATATTGAAATGGACCTTGAAAGTGCCGTACAAGTGCTTTAATTCCACCTTGTATAGGTGTATGAACCCTGCAAACATGACTTTGTCGATCGCGCTGAAGCGCAGCGCGCGCGCGAAGTTACAAAATTCTAGAGGTGCACGACCGCGCGAGGCACTCGCGCACGGGCGGAGCCTCAGCGATTACGTAATTTTCGCCGCGCGGACCCTCGCGCCGCTCGCGGCGTGTCAATATTTAACTTAATTATGTTTATCATGCTGGAAAATATTGAAATGGACCTTGAAAGTGCCGTACAAGTGCTTTAATTCCACCTTGTATAGGTGTATGAACCCTGCAAACATGACTTTGTCGATCGCGCTGAAGCGCGGCGCGCGCGCGAAGTTGCAAAATTCGAGAGGTGCACGACCTCGTGCAGCGACAGCGCGCGAGGCACTCGCGCACGGGCGGAGCCTCAGCGATTACGTCATTTTCGCCGCGCGGACCCTCGCGCCGCTCGCGGCGCGTCAAATATAAACCAGGCTTCAAGTATAAACCAGCTTAAAGCCTGCCCTGCTGGAAAAACCAGCTCATACCATCTTAAGCTGGTCAAGCTGGTTAACCAGCTTGACCAGCTTAAGCTGTGTTTTGGAACCTGGTAGCTGGTTTGTAGCTGGTAGCTGGTTAAACCATTCAAAACCAGCTGTTAGCTGGTTCATAGGTGGTAGCTGGTTTATAGCTGGTTACACCATCTTAAACCATCTTGTTGCTGGTGGGTGGTTTTACTGTCCAAAACCAGCTTGTACCTGGTATTCTGTAAAATAACTAGTATTTTAAATTTACAATTAACCTTTGATAGCTTGTTGCAGAACTGTCAAGTGACCAGAATATTATACAATGTGCCTCAACCATGGTCGTGGATTTTCTGTCTGGAACATTTTGATGTTTTCCTAAATGACAATTAAATTAGGCATGCTGGAGGAGAGCAACACTAAAACAAGCAGGGAATGTTTAAACATGTGCACACCTGCCCTAACACCTATGCTTTACTGTTAATAGACCAGTTTGCAAAATAGGCAAGAAACAAAGACAATTTTAAAAGACAACTCAAAAATATTTATTTTTCTTAATTTACTGAGAAATTATTATAACAGCTGCTTTAATAAAATGCTATTTGTACAAACGACATTTTAAACAAGTAATATAATTTTATCAAATAACAAATCATGTACTTATTGATTTTGTTTTTTTTGTTTTTTGTTGATGTCTTGGATTTTTTCTGTAACATAACGTCCAAATTTTCCTGCTCTGGTCCTTAGCTCGAACTCTTCCAGGTTGTTTGTCTCGAGCCACTTTTGGAAGCAATCTTTAACAAAACAAAATAAAGCAAAATGTCATGAGAAAACTTTAATATGCATAAAATATGCATGTTACTGCACAACAATAAAATCATATAGTTTTCTAAAGACTTCAAAAACTATTTACTTGAAACAAAGTACAAATCATTTACTTGCATGTATAGGCCTTCTCAGAGGAGCTAAACTCCTAAATGTGAGGTATAAACTTCTAGCCTATATGAAGACTAGATAACCTGCTCAAAGGCCACATGACTATTATTATGAACAGTTTTATTAAATGTCAACATTTTGCACAGAAGATATGTATAAGATTATTAGCAGGTCATTGAGAAATTTTAATAAAATTCAAGTGTCCTGGTCCAAAAGAGACACATGTAATATTTCATGCAGCAGTAATATCCTCCATCATTTTCAGATTAGTATTCTTTATCAACATTCTTACTTACTTTTTAGTGCTCTTAATTTGTGAGGGGTTAGAGGGGGCCTGGGGGTTGTCTTTGTTGTTGGACAACTTTTACCCTCCAGACTCCGGTTGGCCAAAATGTTTGTGCCCCAAATGCACACTGCCAGCTCCTTCACAAACAAGCTGTCCTTGCTGTTTCCTTGGACTCTCTTCCACTGATTTGTATTGATGTAAATTCCTTCACCAATGTGCATCTGTGTGAAATTTTATTTTATTTCACGATTATATGTAAATCATATCAGTATAATCAAAGACAATACCACCGTTACTGTACATTTATAATTAAATCTAAAATACCCTTTCTTCTTCTGAAGCTTGCTCTTTCTGTTGGCTTATTTCTACTGCAAATATAAAATAATTTAATAATTATTACCTTACTTTTGGTAAATGACAGTTGTAGAATGATTAAATAGTACAATATTATTGTGCATGTCTCTTATCTCTTATCAGAGATAGGATGAATGTATAAGTGTAACCAAGTCATTCATGTTTTATTAGCAATATACTTACCAACTGTTGCTTGAGAAGTGTTTAATGGGGGTGACAAGTTGGATTGCCCTGAAATGTATAATATAATGATAATAAATCTTCAGTACAAGTTTGTATCACAGATTAAATGAACATTAACTAGGGCTTTTTTATTAGACAATAGGTAGACGCAACAAGCTGTTAGTGTTATATGCAACAAAACCACAAACACCTTCTCAAGCAAAACAGATAATGTTCAAAATATAATAACAACAGTAATAGTAATAGCAGTATAACTGAAAGGTCTTACTAATTGTTTGAGGGGTGTCCATAAAATCAGGAAGGCTGTTATTCTCTATAACATAAATGAGACCTTAAATGTAATTCACTGTCATTACATTCAATAAATAGTACAGCTTTAAATTCCAGTTTAGATAAAATGATAACGATTGTTTTGTGTTTTGTGAGGCAGCCTTTTAGGAAAGAAGGGTGAGTGTTACAAACTTACCAGGAAGGATTTTGGAGACCAAACACTTTTGGAGTTCAGTGTTCAATTTTCTCAGTTGTTCCAGTTCACTAATGGCTTCTTGATATTTATGCCCAAGTACTGTGTGCTTCTTCTTTAATTCATCAAATTCAGATTTGGCAATTAATTCATCATCACTGCCACTAGATGTTTCATCATCCAGCAGAATCCTCTGCCTCTTTGATTGACTATTAGAGGCACACAGTGGCTGGATTCTTTTCTGGCTTTGCCGCTCTTTTAAAATTTCTATTAGTGAGGCCCGCTTTCCCTCAATAATGCTTGCCTTTTGTGACATCTGCAAATAATAATAGCACATAACATCTCACTTGCTCTTATCATATATATATATATATATATATATATATATATATATATATATATGCATGCACATATATACTTACAGCAGTATCTTCAATTTCTTTCCTTTCTGAGTTTCTCTGGCTCTCCACAGGATTTCTCTCCAGTAACTTTGGAACCCGAATCCTTTTCCCTCCACCTAGAATGTCCTCTATTTCTTCAGAAGTGTCTGTGAAGAAAAATATGTAACACTTTAAACCGTAATACTGGTCAGGCACACTCAAGTCTTCCCTCTTATAATTTTTATATATGATTATATAAAATTTATATACAAAAAATTAATACAAACATTTATATTATGCTCAGTTTCTTTTTCATGCTGAATGTCGAACCCAGAATGATAGTTTAATCATTGAATGTTCAGTATTTGTCTTATACAAATGGCTCAGCTAAAACATGAAAATCACAGTTTACAGACCTCCGTGTTTAATTATAATTAAAGAGCAGATATTGTCAGTGCGCTTGCGGCATTTTGGTCCTCAAAAGGGAAGTGAAAAGTTCTCCACCAACATTCTCAGTTAAGTATTACCCAAGAACAGGTAGAAGGCAGCCTTTCGGTTAAATCGTGCCCTTTTAAACTTGATCAACTAATATGATTCTCAGACCAGACTAATTATAAGAATGTAAAAAATGAAAGACAACGCATGGGATGTTGCATCGGCTGTTGGTGCAGAAGGTAAGTCTTTTGTTTTATAAATATATTTTAACGAGCAAGGTGGTCCATGGTCGCCAGGCTACCGCACGCGACACAACTAACTATATAAAGGCTTATTAGGTCTTATTAGGTTCGTAGATGATGTTGCTGAGTAACCCTCTTAATGGTAACACGAGTAGCACAACCTGCTAACTAATATCCAGTCTTGACAGTGTAGACAGCTTCATACAGACAGATCAAAGTAACATTTAATGAACAGACCACGGACGATTTTGATCGCTGCGACAGGTAATGTTTTGTAGATCCCGGTTCGGGTAACTTGTAGCCAAATTGTATCAGATAGCGACAAGTTTAACTCACGTCGTACGTCAAACAAAATGTTGAATTGTTATTATTATACGATATACTATTATTCTGTATTATAAAAACGTTAGCTACTTACCTTTTAGCATCAAGATTTGGCCAGCGAATAACTCCCCTTTCCACAGAATCCAGTATGCGTGTACTGCAGAATAGTCTTCTGTATTTTTTGGGTCAAAGTTTTTGATGTCTTTAATATGTACAATATTTTTTACTCCGTCTTCGATGTATTGTACGTAGGCAAACATTTTATTAATGCGAAAAAATCTTAAGGAAAGAACAAGGAAAAATATGAGAGAGCTAGGTGGCTAACAAACTTGTAATGGTATTCGAACGCAGCCTCCATTCGAACAATTCTGAGGCTCGCGCAGCTCATCAGTGCAGGACATTAAAGTATGACACGGTGATGCGATTTTATAGCCAGCAATAATGAGGACACACAGACACATACATATATAATTATGCTGTGTGTGTGTGCGTGCGTGTGAATATGTGTATATATATATTAGTGGTGGGCCGTTAACGCCGATAACGGCCGACCACTAATTAAATTTAACTCGCTTGCAGACCGTTTTTATCTGTATATATATTCATGAACATTTACCTGACGCATTTTAATGTTGCTTTGTGTTTCAGGTTTGAAAAGTGCTGGAATTTAGGCTAAAGTACATTAAAATGTTGAAATTACGTTAACAAATACGAGCCTCTTGTAATTCCAGGACGAAACATGAGAGAACGTGAAGACGTTAAGATTGAGCGTTTTGAAAATAAACAACCATCAAATAATGTGATAAAAAAGCGAATTATTTTGAATCATTTCGAGTATATGTATTAATATTTAACTTAATTATGTTTATCATGCTGGAAAATATTGAAATGGACCTTGAAAGTGCCGTACAAGTGCTTTAATTCCACCTTGTATAGGTGTATGAACCCTGCAAACATGACTTTGTCGATCGCGCTGAAGCGCAGCGCACGCGCGAAGTTACAAAATTCGACAGGTGCACGACCGCGCGAGGCACTCGCGCACGGGCGGAGCCTCAGCGATTACGTAATTTTCGCCGCGCGGACCCTCGCGCCGCTCGCGGCGTGTCAATATTTAACTGAATTATGTTTATCAAGCTGGAAAATATTGAAATGGACCTTGAACCCACTAAACATTAGACGTCTTATGGACGTGCAGATCAAGTCTATATTGCGTCCGTCGGTCCAAGACCAATTCTGGACTTCTACTCGACGTGCAAACTAGGTCCGTTATTTGGACGTCTAACTATGACCCCACTTGGACGTCGATATGCAGTTAAACACTTGAACGTCGGAATTTCAACGTCACGGAGACGTATAAGAAGGGTACAGAAATGTACATGATACATAATATTTGTTTTTTTTATATTAATGAACATTTCTAAATGTTGAGTAAAGCGGTATGAGAAAATTTGTCTTTTGGGCGATAAACACTTTTGCTCGACTCCGTCAACCTAAAACTCCATGTCCTCAATGGTGCAGCCTGTGAACTGTAATAAATCCATATTATTATACATTATTTAATGTAGACACGTATAAGAAAATGTATGTATTATCAAAATATTTGTTTATATATAATATTTATGTATAACTATTATGTTAAATACAATCAATTGACTATGATACAAAAGTGAGCCTACATAAAAAGCTCGAGCGAGTTGCCTCGCGCATTTAGGAGTTTAAATTAAAAAGAAATCCGTTACTTTTTACAGTTATTTACTGGCGATTTCAAGGTAACATTAACAACTGGTCTTTAACAAACCTCAAAATATTAACCTAAAATGTTTATATGTTGTAGTAACAGATCAATAGATATAATCACATTACCTTGTACTTTTGTAATGGATTTTTGTAAGGTTTGTTACGTTTTAACGTTAGCCAAAAGGCTAGCTAGCTACTCACGTATTGGATGGAATTTACCACAGACATTACTACTTTTATAAGTTGGCGTTTTGGCCAGTGATCAATAAAAATGAAGGTGGAAAGAAATTGGAAATGCCATTCATGTGATTTATTTGTAAAGCATATACAATTGTAACGTGTGTAACTGGTGCCAGAAGGTGGCGGACCTGTTTATTGTTCCCGTTCATCTTTCTGAAGTTCGTTAGGCTCAGCAGATTTGAACCTTACACTTTTGTATACGTTTCCAGTTATCTGCTGCGACGGAAAGGAAGCTAGGAAAATTTACCAGGACAAAATGCTACCTTCTAAAATGGCACTAGTTGTGCACAGAAACTATGAATCCCCATGGAAATTGTGTTTTAAGAAAGCATTTCCTTCGATATTACAGCTCTATTTAGAAATAGCTGTTGGTAGGCTTATAAAAACGATGTCTAAAAGGAGTCAACGTTTTACGCAAAAAAGACCTACACAAGACTTCATTTGGACTAGAAATGGCCCTTATCCGGACGTCCCGGGGTCGTCGATACACGACGTGCAGAAGACGTCGGAAAAAAGACGTCATCTGGCGTCACAGTCTGCACCTTCAGGGGACCAAAATCCGACGTGCAAAAATGACTTGGAAAAGACGTCGTTTCAACGTATCTTTGCGCAGTGGGAAAGTGCCGTACAAGTGCTTTAATTCCACCTTGTATAGGTGTATGAACCCTGCAAACATGACTTTGTCGATGGCGCTGAAGCGCGGCGCGCGCGCGAAGTTGCAAAATTAGAGAGGTGCACGACCTCGCGCAGCGACAGCCCGCGAGGCACTCGCGCACGAGCGGAGCCTCAGCAATTACGTCATTTTCGCCGCGCGGACCCTCGCCGCTCGCGGCGCGTCAATATTTAACTTAATTATGTTTATCATGCTGGAAAATATTGAAATGGACCTTGAAAGTGCCGTACAAGTGCTTTAATTCCACCTTGTATAGGTGTATGAACCCTGCAAACATGACTTTGTCGATCGCGCTGAAGCGCAGCGCGCGCGCGAAGTTACAAAATTCGAGAGGTGCACGACCGCGCGAGGCACTCGCGCACGGGCGGAGCCTCAGCGATTACGTAATTTTCGCCGCGCGGACCCTCGCGCCGCTCGCGGCGTGTCAATATTTAACTTAATTATGTTTATCATGCTGGAAAATATTGAAATGGACCTTGAAAGTGCCGTACAAGTGCTTTAATTCCACCTTGTATAGGTGTATGAACCCTGCAAACATGACTTTGTCGATCGCGCTGAAGCGCGGCGCGCGCGCGAAGTTGCAAAATTCGAGAGGTGCACGACCTCGTGCAGCGACAGCGCGCGAGGCACTCGCGCACGGGCGGAGCCTCAGCGATTACGTCATTTTCGCCGCGCGGACCCTCGCGCCGCTCGCGGCGCGTCAAGTATAAACCAGGCTTCAAGTATAAACCAGCTTAAAGCCTGCCCTGCTGGAAAAACCAGCTCATACCATCTTAAGCTGGTCAAGCTGGTTAACCAGCTTGACCAGCTTAAGCTGTGTTTTGGAACCTGGTAGCTGGTTTGTAGCTGGTAGCTGGTTAAACCATTCAAAACCAGCTGTTAGCTGGTTCATAGGTGGTAGCTGGTTTATAGCTGGTTACACCATCTTAAACCATCTTGTTGCTGGTGGGTGGTTTTACTGTCCAAAACCAGCTTGTACCTGGTATTCTGTAAAATAACTAGTATTTTAAATTTACAATTAACCTTTGATAGCTTGTTGCAGAACTGTCAAGTGACCAGAATATTATACAATGTGCCTCAACCATGGTCGTGGATTTTCTGTCTGGAACATTTTGATGTTTTCCTAAATGACAATTAAATTAGGCATGCTGGAGGAGAGCAACACTAAAACAAGCAGGGAATGTTTAAACATGTGCACACCTGCCCTAACACCTATGCTTTACTGTTAATAGACCAGTTTGCAAAATAGGCAAGAAACAAAGACAATTTTAAAAGACAACTCAAAAATATTTATTTTTCTTAATTTACTGAGAAATTATTATAACAGCTGCTTTAATAAAATGCTATTTGTACAAACGACATTTTAAACAAGTAATATAATTTTATCAAATAACAAATCATGTACTTATTGATTTTGTTTTTTTTGTTTTTTGTTGATGTCTTGGATTTTTTCTGTAACATAACGTCCAAATTTTCCTGCTCTGGTCCTTAGCTCGAACTCTTCCAGGTTTTTTGTCTCGAGCCACTTTTGGAAGCAATCTTTAACAAAACAAAATAAAGCAAAATGTCATGAGAAAACTTTAATATGCATAAAATATGCATGTTACTGCACAACAATAAAATCATATAGTTTTCTAAAGACTTCAAAAACTATTTACTTGAAACAAAGTACAAATCATTTACTTGCATGTATAGGCCTTCTCAGAGGAGCTAAACTCCTAAATGTGAGGTATAAACTTCTAGCCTATATGAAGACTAGATAACCTGCTCAAAGGCCACATGACTATTATTATGAACAGTTTTATTAAATGTCAACATTTTGCACAGAAGATATGTATAAGATTATTAGCAGGTCATTGAGAAATTTTAATAAAATTCAAGTGTCCTGGTCCAAAAGAGACACATGTAATATTTCATGCAGCAGTAATATCCTCCATCATTTTCAGATTAGTATTCTTTATCAACATTCTTACTTACTTTTTAGTGCTCTTAATTTGTGAGGGGTTAGAGGGGGCCTGGGGGTTGTCTTTGTTGTTGGACAACTTTTACCCTCCAGACTCCGGTTGGCCAAAATGTTTGTGCCCCAAATGCACACTGCCAGCTCCTTCACAAACAAGCTGTCCTTGCTGTTTCCTTGGACTCTCTTCCACTGATTTGTATTGATGTAAATTCCTTCACCAATGTGCGTCTGTGTGAAATTTTATTTTATTTTACGATTATTTCTAAATCATATCAGTATAATCAAAGACAATACCACCGTTACTGTACATTTATAATTAAATCTAAAATACCCTTTCTTCTTCTGAAGCTTGCTCTTTCTGTTGGCTTATTTCTACTGCAAATATAAAATAATTGAATAATTATTACCTTACTTTTGGTAAATGACAGTTGTAGAATGATTAAATAGTACAATATTATTGTGCATGTCTCTTATCTCTTATCAGAGATAGGATGAATGTATAAGTGTAACCAAGTCATTCATGTTTTATTAGCAATATACTTACCAACTGTTGCTTGAGAAGTGTTTAATGGGGGTGACAAGTTGGATTGCCCTGAAATGTATAATATAATGATAATAAATCTTCAGTACAAGTTTGTATCACAGATTAAATGAACATTAACTAGGGCTTTTTTATTAGACAATAGGTAGACGCAACAAGCTGTTAGTGTTATATGCAACAAAACCACAAACACCTTCTCAAGCAAAACAGATAATGTTCAAAATATAATAACAACAGTAATAGTAATAGCAGTATAACTGAAAGGTCTTACTAATTGTTTGAGGGGTGTCCATAAAATCAGGAAGGCTGTTATTCTCTATAACATAAATGAGACCTTAAATGTAATTCACTGTCATTACATTCAATAAATAGTACAGCTTTAAATTCCAGTTTAGATAAAATGATAACGATTGTTTTGTGTTTTGTGAGGCAGCCTTTTAGGAAAGAAGGGTGAGTGTTACAAACTTACCAGGAAGGATTTTGGAGACCAAACACTTTTGGAGTTCAGTGTTCAATTTTCTCAGTTGTTCCAGTTCACTAATGGCTTCTTGATATTTATGCCCAAGTACTGTGTGCTTCTTCTTTAATTCATCAAATTCAGATTTGGCAATTAAATCATCATCACTGCCACTAGATGTTTCATCATCCAGCAGAATCCTCTGCCTCTTTGATTGACTATTAGAGGCACACAGTGGCTGGATTCTTTTCTGGCTTTGCCGCTCTTTTAAAATTTCTATTAGTGAGGCCCGCTTTCCCTCAATAATGCTTGCCTTTTGTGACATCTGCAAATAATAATAGCACATAACATCTCACTTGCTCTTATATATATATATATATATATATATATATATATATATATATATGCATGCACATATATACTTACAGCAGTATCTTCAATTTCTTTCCTTTCTGAGTTTCTCTGGCTCTCCACAGGATTTCTCTCCAGTAACTTTGGAACCCGAATCCTTTTCCCTGCACCTAGAATGTCCTCTATTTCTTCAGAAGTGTCTGTGAAGAAAAATATGTAACACTTTAAACCGTAATACTGGTCAGGCACACTCAAGTCTTCCCTCTTATAATTTTTATATATGATTATATAAAATTTATATACAAAAAATTAATACAAACATTTATATTATGCTCAGTTTCTTTTTCATGCTGAATGTCGAACCCAGAATGATAGTTTAATCATTGAATGTTCAGTATTTGTCTTATACAAATGGCTCAGCTAAAACATGAAAATCACAGTTTACAGACCTCCGTGTTTAATTATAATTAAAGAGCAGATATTGTCAGTGCGCTTGCGGCATTTTGGTCCTCAAAAGGGAAGTGAAAAGTTCTCCACCAACATTCTCAGTTAAGTATTACCCAAGAACAGGTAGAAGGCAGCCTTTCGGTTAAATCGTGCCCTTTTAAACTTGATCAACTAATATGATTCTCAGACCAGACTAATTATAAGAATGTAAAAAATGAAAGACAACGCATGGGATGTTGCATCGGCTGTTGGTGCAGAAGGTAAGTCTTTTGTTTTATAAATATATTTTAACGAGCAAGGTGGTCCATGGTCGCCAGGCTACCGCACGCGACACAACTAACTATATAAAGGCTTATTAGGTCTTATTAGGTTCGTAGATGATGTTGCTGAGTAACCCTCTTAATGGTAACACGAGTAGCACAACCTGCTAACTAATATCCAGTCTTGACAGTGTAGACAGCTTCATACAGACAGATCAAAGTAACATTTAATGAACAGACCACGGACGATTTTGATCGCTGCGACAGGTAATGTTTTGTAGATCCCGGTTCGGGTAACTTGTAGCCAAATTGTATCAGATAGCGACAAGTTTAACTCACGTCGTACGTCAAACAAAATGTTGAATTGTTATTATTATACGATATACTATTATTCTGTATTATAAAAACGTTAGCTACTTACCTTTTAGCATCAAGATTTGGCCAGCGAATAACTCCCCTTTCCACAGAATCCAGTATGCGTGTACTGCAGAATAGTCTTCTGTATTTTTTGGGTCAAAGTTTTTGATGTCTTTAATATGTACAATATTTTTTACTCCGTCTTCGATGTATTGTACGTAGGCAAACATTTTATTAATGCGAAAAAATCTTAAGAAAAGAACAAGGAAAAATATGAGAGAGCTAGGTGGCTAACAAACTTGTAATGGTATTCGAACGCAGCCTCCATTCGAACAATTCTGAGGCTCGCGCAGCTCATCAGTGCAGGACATTAAAGTATGACACGGTGATGCGATTTTATAGCCAGCAATAATGAGGACACACAGACACATACATATATAATTATGCTGTGTGTGTGTGCGTGCGTGTGAATATGTGTATATATATTAGTGGTGGGCCGTTAACGCCGATAACGGCCGACCACTAATTAAATTTAACTCGCTTGCAGACCGTTTTTATCTGTATATATATTCATGAACATTTACCTGACGCATTTTAATGTTGCTTTGTGTTTCAGGTTTGAAAAGTGCTGGAATTTAGGCTAAAGTACATTAAAATGTTGAAATTACGTTAACAAATACGAGCCTCTTGTAATTCCAGGACGAAACATGAGAGAACGTGAAGACGTTAAGATTGAGCGTTTTGAAAATAAACAACCATCAAATAATGTGATAAAAAAGCGAATTATTTTGAATCATTTCGAGTATATGTATTAATATTTAACTTAATTATGTTTATCATGCTGGAAAATATTGAAATGGACCTTGAAAGTGCCGTACAAGTGCTTTAATTCCACCTTGTATAGGTGTATGAACCCTGCAAACATGACTTTGTCGATCGCGCTGAAGCGCAGCGCACGCGCGAAGTTACAAAATTCGACAGGTGCACGACCGCGCGAGGCACTCGCGCACGGGCGGAGCCTCAGCGATTACGTAATTTTCGCCGCGCGGACCCTCGCGCCGCTCGCGGCGTGTCAATATTTAACTGAATTATGTTTATCAAGCTGGAAAATATTGAAATGGACCTTGAACCCACTAAACATTAGACGTCTTATGGACGTGCAGATCAAGTCTATATTGCGTCCGTCGGTCCAAGACCAATTCTGGACTTCTACTCGACGTGCAAACTAGGTCCGTTATTTGGACGTCTAACTATGACCCCACTTGGACGTCGATATGCAGTTAAACACTTGAACGTCGGAATTTCAACGTCACGGAGACGTCTAAGAAGGGTACAGAAATGTACATGATACATAATATTTGTTTTTTTTATATTAATGAACATTTCTAAATGTTGAGTAAAGCGGTATGAGAAAATTTGTCTTTTGGGCGATAAACACTTTTGCTCGACTCCGTCAACCTAAAACTCCATGTCCTCAATGGTGCAGCCTGTGAACTGTAATAAATCCATATTATTATACATTATTTAATGTAGACACGTATAAGAAAATGTATGTATTATCAAAATATTTGTTTATATATAATATTTATGTATAACTATTATGTTAAATACAATCAATTGACTATGATACAAAAGTGAGCCTACATAAAAAGCTCGAGCGAGTTGCCTCGCGCATTTAGGAGTTTAAATTAAAAAGAAATCCGTTACTTTTTACAGTTATTTACTGGCGATTTCAAGGTAACATTAACAACTGGTCTTTAACAAACCTCAAAATATTAACCTAAAATGTTTATATGTTGTAGTAACAGATCAATAGATATAATCACATTACCTTGTACTTTTGTAATGGATTTTTGTAAGGTTTGTTACGTTTTAACGTTAGCCAAAAGGCTAGCTAGCTACTCACGTATTGGATGGAATTTACCACAGACATTACTACTTTTATAAGTTGGCGTTTTGGCCAGTGATCAATAAAAATGAAGGTGGAAAGAAATTGGAAATGCCATTCATGTGATTTATTTGTAAAGCATATACAATTGTAACGTGTGTAACTGGTGCCAGAAGGTGGCGGACCTGTTTATTGTTCCCGTTCATCTTTCTGAAGTTCGTTAGGCTCAGCAGATTTGAACCTTACACTTTTGTATACGTTTCCAGTTATCTGCTGCGACGGAAAGGAAGCTAGGAAAATTTACCAGGACAAAATGCTACCTTCTAAAATGGCACTAGTTGTGCACAGAAACTATGAATCCCCATGGAAATTGTGTTTTAAGAAAGCATTTCCTTCGATATTACAGCTCTATTTAGAAATAGCTGTTGGTAGGCTTATAAAAACGATGTCTAAAAGGAGTCAACGTTTTACGCAAAAAAGACCTACACAAGACTTCATTTGGACTAGAAATGGCCCTTATCCGGACGTCCCGGGGTCGTCGATACACGACGTGCAGAAGACGTCGGAAAAAAGACGTCATCTGGCGTCACAGTCTGCACCTTCAGGGGACCAAAATCCGACGTGCAAAAATGACTTGGAAAAGACGTCGTTTCAACGTATCTTTGCGCAGTGGGAAAGTGCCGTACAAATGCTTTAATTCCACCTTGTATAGGTGTATGAACCCTGCAAACATGACTTTGTCGATGGCGCTGAAGCGCGGCGCGCGCGCGAAGTTGCAAAATTAAGCCTGGTTTATACTCGACGCGCCGCGAGCGGCGCGAGGGTCCGCGCGGCGAAAATGACGCAATCGCTGTGGCTCCGCCCGTGCGCGAGGGCCTCGCGCGCTGTCGCGGCGCGAGGTCGTGCACCTCTAGAATTTTGTAACTTCGCGCGCGCGCCGCGCTTCAGCGCGATGGACAAAGTCATGTTTGCCGGGTTCATACGCCTATACAAGGTGGAATTAAAGCACTTGTACGTCACTTTAAAGGTCCATTTCAATATTTCCCAGCACGTTAAACTTAATTAATTTAAATATTTATACATATACTCGAAATGAATCGAAATAATTCGCTTTTTTATCACATTATTTAATGGTTGTTTATTTTCAAAACGCCCAATCTTAACGTCTTCACGTTCTCTCATGTTTCGTCCTGGAATTACAAGAGGCTCGTATTTGTTAACGTAATTTCAACATTTTAATGTACTTTAGCCTAAATTCCAGCACTTTTCAAACCTGAAACACAAAGCAACATTAAAATGCGTCAGGTAAATGTTCATTCCCTTTTTTTTGAGGGGTGTTTCTTTATACTACCACATATAGTTTCGGACAACATTTCAAAGTCATATTTATGTTTGATGCCTGGTGTATATATACGGTCTCTGGTCAGGTAAAAATGTTCTTTCCCCGGTTTTGCAGGGGTTTTTTATTCTCCACTGCCACCTATCGCCACCTATCGTTTCGGAGAACACTGCAGCGACGCTCGCGACGTTCGCGAAAGTATAAACGCCTACACCGCTCGCGCAGGGTCGCGCGAGGTGGGCGGAGCCGCGCGCTACAGTCACTCGCGAAAGTATAAACCAGGCTTTAGAGAGGTGCACGACCTCGCGCAGCGACAACGCGCGAGGCACTCGCGCACGGGCGGAGCCTCAGCAATTACGTCATTTTCGCCGCGCGGACCCTCGCCGCTCGCGGCGCGTCAATATTTAACTTAATTATGTTTATCATGCTGGAAAATATTGAAATGGACCTTGAAAGTGCCGTACAAGTGCTTTAATTCCACCTTGTATAGGTGTATGAACCCTGCAAACATGACTTTGTCGATCGCGCTGAAGCGCAGCGCGCGCGAAGTTACAAAATTCTAGAGGTGCACGACCGCGCGAGGCACTCGCGCACGGGCGGAGCCTCAGCGATTACGTAATTTTCGCCGCGCGGACCCTCGCGCCGCTCGCGGCGTGTCAATATTTAACTTAATTATGTTTATCATGCTGGAAAATATTGAAATGGACCTTGAAAGTGCCGTACAAGTGCTTTAATTCCACCTTGTATAGGTGTATGAACCCTGCAAACATGACTTTGTCGATCGCGCTGAAGCGCGGCGCGCGCGCAAAGTTGCAAAATTCGAGAGGTGCACGACCTCGTGCAGCGACAGCGCGCGAGGCACTCGCGCACGGGCGGAGCCTCAGCGATTACGTCATTTTCGCCGCGCGGACCCTCGCGCCGCTCGCGGCGCGTCAAGTATAAACCAGGCTTCAAGTATAAACCAGCTTAAAGCCTGCCCTGCTGGAAAAACCAGCTCATACCATCTTAAGCTGGTCAAGCTGGTTAACCAGCTTGACCAGCTTAAGCTGTGTTTTGGAACCTGGTAGCTGGTTTGTAGCTGGTAGCTGGTTAAACCATTCAAAACCAGCTGTTAGCTGGTTCATAGGTGGTAGCTGGTTTATAGCTGGTTACACCATCTTAAACCATCTTGTTGCTGGTGGGTGGTTTTACTGTCCAAAACCAGCTTGTACCTGGTATTCTGTAAAATAACTAGTATTTTAAATTTACAATTAACCTTTGATAGCTTGTTGCAGAACTGTCAAGTGACCAGAATATTATACAATGTGCCTCAACCATGGTCGTGGATTTTCTGTCTGGAACATTTTGATGTTTTCCTAAATGACAATTAAATTAGGCATGCTGGAGGAGAGCAACACTAAAACAAGCAGGGAATGTTTAAACATGTGCACACCTGCCCTAACACCTATGCTTTACTGTTAATAGACCAGTTTGCAAAATAGGCAAGAAACAAAGACAATTTTAAAAGACAACTCAAAAATATTTATTTTTCTTAATTTACTGAGAAATTATTATAACAGCTGCTTTAATAAAATGCTATTTGCACAAACGACATTTTAAACAAGTAATATAATTTTATCAAATAACAAATCATGTACTTATTGATTTTGTTTTTTTTTTGTTTTTTGTTGATGTCTTGGATTTTTTCTGTAACATAACGTCCAAATTTTCCTGCTCTGGTCCTTAGCTCGAACTCTTCCAGGTTTTTTGTCTCGAGCCACTTTTGGAAGCAATCTTTAACAAAACAAAATAAAGCAAAATGTCATGAGAAAACTTTAATATGCATAAAATATGCATGTTACTGCACAACAATAAAATCATATAGTTTTCTAAAGACTTCAAAAACTATTTACTTGAAACAAAGTACAAATCATTTACTTGCATGTATAGGCCTTCTCAGAGGAGCTAAACTCCTAAATGTGAGGTATAAACTTCTAGCCTATATGAAGACTAGATAACCTGCTCAAAGGCCACATGACTATTATTATGAACAGTTTTATTAAATGTCAACATTTTGCACAGAAGATATGTATAAGATTATTAGCAGGTAATTGAGAAATTTTAATAAAATTCAAGTGTCCTGGTCCAAAAGAGACACATGTAATATTTCATGCAGCAGTAATATCCTCCATCATTTTCAGATTAGTATTCTTTATCAACATTCTTACTTACTTTTTAGTGCTCTTAATTTGTGAGGGGTTAGAGGGGGCCTGGGGGTTGTCTTTGTTGTTGGACAACTTTTACCCTCCAGACTCCGGTTGGCCAAAATGTTTGTGCCCCAAATGCACACTGCCAGCTCCTTCACAAACAAGCTGTCCTTGCTGTTTCCTTGCACTCTCTTCCACTGATTTGTATTGATGTAAATTCCTTCACCAATGTGCGTCTGTGTGAAATTTTATTTTATTTCACGATTATATGTAAATCATATCAGTATAATCAAAGACAATACCACCGTTACTGTACATTTATAATTAAATCTAAAATACCCTTTCTTCTTCTGAAGCTTGCTCTTTCTGTTGGCTTATTTCTACTGCAAATATAAAATAATTTAATAATTATTACCTTACTTTTGGTAAATGACAGTTGTAGAATGATTAAATAGTACAATATTATTGTGCATGTCTCTTATCTCTTATCAGAGATAGGATGAATGTATAAGTGTAACCAAGTCATTCATGTTTTATTAGCAATATACTTACCAACTGTTGCTTGAGAAGTGTTTAATGGGGGTGACAAGTTGGATTGCCCTGAAATGTATAATATAATGATAATAAATCTTCAGTACAAGTTTGTATCACAGATTAAATGAACATTAACTAGGGCTTTTTTATTAGACAATAGGTAGACGCAACAAGCTGTTAGTGTTATATGCAACAAAACCACAAACACCTTCTCAAGCAAAACAGATAATGTTCAAAATATAATAACAACAGTAATAGTAATAGCAGTATAACTGAAAGGTCTTACTAATTGTTTGAGGGGTGTCCATAAAATCAGGAAGGCTGTTATTCTCTATAACATAAATGAGACCTTAAATGTAATTCACTGTCATTACATTCAATAAATAGTACAGCTTTAAATTCCAGTTTAGATAAAATGATAACGATTGTTTTGTGTTTTGTGAGGCAGCCTTTTAGGAAAGAAGGGTGAGTGTTACAAACTTACCAGGAAGGATTTTGGAGACCAAACACTTTTGGAGTTCAGTGTTCAATTTTCTCAGTTGTTCCAGTTCACTAATGGCTTCTTGATATTTATGCCCAAGTACTGTGTGCTTCTTCTTTAATTCATCAAATTCAGATTTGGCAATTAATTCATCATCACTGCCACTAGATGTTTCATCATCCAGCAGAATCCTCTGC
Source organism: Brachyhypopomus gauderio (assembly GCF_052324685.1). Lineage (NCBI taxonomy): Eukaryota > Metazoa > Chordata > Actinopteri > Gymnotiformes > Hypopomidae > Brachyhypopomus > Brachyhypopomus gauderio. The sequence continues at coordinate 19,784,059 of NC_135228.1, read as the reverse complement.
CTCTTTGATTGACTATTAGAGGCACACAGTGGCTGGATTCTTTTCTGGCTTTGCCGCTCTTTTAAAATTTCTATTAGTGAGGCCCGCTTTCCCTCAATAATGCTTGCCTTTTGTGACATCTGCAAATAATAATAGCACATAACATCTCACTTGCTCTTATCATATATATATGCACATATATACTTACAGCAGTATCTTCAATTTCTTTCCTTTCTGAGTTTCTCTGGCTCTCCACAGGATTTCTCTCCAGTAACTTTGGAACCCGAATCCTTTTCCCTGCACCTAGAATGTCCTCTATTTCTTCAGAAGTGTCTGTGAAGAAAAATATGTAACACTTTAAACCGTAATACTGGTCAGGCACACTCAAGTCTTCCCTCTTATAATTTTTATATATGATTATATAAAATTTATATACAAAAAATTAATACAAACATTTATATTATGCTCAGTTTCTTTTTCATGCTGAATGTCGAACCCAGAATGATAGTTTAATCATTGAATGTTCAGTATTTGTCTTATACAAATGGCTCAGCTAAAACATGAAAATCACAGTTTACAGACCTCCGTGTTTAATTATAATTAAAGAGCAGATATTGTCAGTGCGCTTGCGGCATTTTGGTCCTCAAAAGGGAAGTGAAAAGTTCTCCACCAACATTCTCAGTTAAGTATTACCCAAGAACAGGTAGAAGGCAGCCTTTCGGTTAAATCGTGCCCTTTTAAACTTGATCAACTAATATGATTCTCAGACCAGACTAATTATAAGAATGTAAAAAATGAAAGACAACGCATGGGATGTTGCATCGGCTGTTGGTGCAGAAGGTAAGTCTTTTGTTTTATAAATATATTTTAACGAGCAAGGTGGTCCATGGTCGCCAGGCTACCGCACGCGACACAACTAACTATATAAAGGCTTATTAGGTCTTATTAGGTTCGTAGATGATGTTGCTGAGTAACCCTCTTAATGGTAACACGAGTAGCACAACCTGCTAACTAATATCCAGTCTTGACAGTGTAGACAGCTTCATACAGACAGATCAAAGTAACATTTAATGAACAGACCACGGACGATTTTGATCGCTGCGACAGGTAATGTTTTGTAGATCCCGGTTCGGGTAACTTGTAGCCAAATTGTATCAGATAGCGACAAGTTTAACTCACGTCGTACGTCAAACAAAATGTTGAATTGTTATTATTATACGATATACTATTATTCTGTATTATAAAAACGTTAGCTACTTACCTTTTAGCATCAAGATTTGGCCAGCGAATAACTCCCCTTTCCACAGAATCCAGTATGCGTGTACTGCAGAATAGTCTTCTGTATTTTTTGGGTCAAAGTTTTTGATGTCTTTAATATGTACAATATTTTTTACTCCGTCTTCGATGTATTGTACGTAGGCAAACATTTTATTAATGCGAAAAAATCTTAAGGAAAGAACAAGGAAAAATATGAGAGAGCTAGGTGGCTAACAAACTTGTAATTGTATTCGAACGCAGCCTCCATTCGAACAATTCTGAGGCTCGCGCAGCTCATCAGTGCAGGACATTAAAGTATGACACGGTGATGCGATTTTATAGCCAGCAATAATGAGGACACACAGACACATACATATATAATTATGCTGTGTGTGTGTGCGTGCGTGTGAATATGTGTATATATATTAGTGGTGGGCCGTTAACGCCGATAACGGCCGACCACTAATTAAATTTAACTCGCTTGCAGACCGTTTTTATCTGTATATATATTCATGAACATTTACCTGACGCATTTTAATGTTGCTTTGTGTTTCAGGTTTGAAAAGTGCTGGAATTTAGGCTAAAGTACATTAAAATGTTGAAATTACGTTAACAAATACGAGCCTCTTGTAATTCCAGGACGAAACATGAGAGAACGTGAAGACGTTAAGATTGAGCGTTTTGAAAATAAACAACCATCAAATAATGTGATAAAAAAGCGAATTATTTTGAATCATTTCGAGTATATGTATTAATATTTAACTTAATTATGTTTATCATGCTGGAAAATATTGAAATGGACCTTGAAAGTGCCGTACAAGTGCTTTAATTCCACCTTGTATAGGTGTATGAACCCTGCAAACATGACTTTGTCGATCGCGCTGAAGCGCAGCGCACGCGCGAAGTTACAAAATTCGACAGGTGCACGACCGCGCGAGGCACTCGCGCACGGGCGGAGCCTCAGCGATTACGTAATTTTCGCCGCGCGGACCCTCGCGCCGCTCGCGGCGTGTCAATATTTAACTGAATTATGTTTATCAAGCTGGAAAATATTGAAATGGACCTTGAACCCACTAAACATTAGACGTCTTATGGACGTGCAGATCAAGTCTATATTGCGTCCGTCGGTCCAAGACCAATTCTGGACTTCTACTCGACGTGCAAACTAGGTCCGTTATTTGGACGTCTAACTATGACCCCACTTGGACGTCGATATGCAGTTAAACACTTGAACGTCGGAATTTCAACGTCACGGAGACGTCTAAGAAGGGTACAGAAATGTACATGATACATAATATTTGTTTTTTTTATATTAATGAACATTTCTAAATGTTGAGTAAAGCGGTATGAGAAAATTTGTCTTTTGGGCGATAAACACTTTTGCTCGACTCCGTCAACCTAAAACTCCATGTCCTCAATGGTGCAGCCTGTGAACTGTAATAAATCCATATTATTATACATTATTTAATGTAGACACGTATAAGAAAATGTATGTATTATCAAAATATTTGTTTATATATAATATTTATGTATAACTATTATGTTAAATACAATCAATTGACTATGATACAAAAGTGAGCCTACATAAAAAGCTCGAGCGAGTTGCCTCGCGCATTTAGGAGTTTAAATTAAAAAGAAATCCGTTACTTTTTACAGTTATTTACTGGCGATTTCAAGGTAACATTAACAACTGGTCTTTAACAAACCTCAAAATATTAACCTAAAATGTTTATATGTTGTAGTAACAGATCAATAGATATAATCACATTACCTTGTACTTTTGTAATGGATTTTTGTAAGGTTTGTTACGTTTTAACGTTAGCCAAAAGGCTAGCTAGCTACTCACGTATTGGATGGAATTTACCACAGACATTACTACTTTTATAAGTTGGCGTTTTGGCCAGTGATCAATAAAAATGAAGGTGGAAAGAAATTGGAAATGCCATTCATGTGATTTATTTGTAAAGCATATACAATTGTAACGTGTGTAACTGGTGCCAGAAGGTGGCGGACCTGTTTATTGTTCCCGTTCATCTTTCTGAAGTTCGTTAGGCTCAGCAGATTTGAACCTTACACTTTTGTATACGTTTCCAGTTATCTGCTGCGACGGAAAGGAAGCTAGGAAAATTTACCAGGACAAAATGCTACCTTCTAAAATGGCACTAGTTGTGCACAGAAACTATGAATCCCCATGGAAATTGTGTTTTAAGAAAGCATTTCCTTCGATATTACAGCTCTATTTAGAAATAGCTGTTGGTAGGCTTATAAAAACGATGTCTAAAAGGAGTCAACGTTTTACGCAAAAAAGACCTACACAAGACTTCATTTGGACTAGAAATGGCCCTTATCCGGACGTCCCGGGGTCGTCGATACACGACGTGCAGAAGACGTCGGAAAAAAGACGTCATCTGGCGTCACAGTCTGCACCTTCAGGGGACCAAAATCCGACGTGCAAAAATGACTTGGAAAAGACGTCGTTTCAACGTATCTTTGCGCAGTGGGAAAGTGCCGTACAAATGCTTTAATTCCACCTTGTATAGGTGTATGAACCCTGCAAACATGACTTTGTCGATGGCGCTGAAGCGCGGCGCGCGCGCGAAGTTGCAAAATTAGAGAGGTGCACGGGCGGAGCCTCAGCGATTACGTAATTTTCGCCGCGCACGGGCGGAGCCTCAGCAATTACGTAATTTTCGCCGCGCGGACCCTCGCCGCTCGCGGCGCGTCAATATTTAACTTAATTATGTTTATCATGCTGGAAAATATTGAAATGGACCTTGAAAGTGCCGTACAAGTGCTTTAATTCCACCTTGTATAGGTGTATGAACCCTGCAAACATGACTTTGTCGATCGCGCTGAAGCGCAGCGCGCGCGAAGTTACAAAATTCTAGAGGTGCACGACCGCGCGAGGCACTCGCGCACGGGCGGAGCCTCAGCGATTACGTAATTTTCGCCGCGCGGACCCTCGCGCCGCTCGCGGCGTGTCAATATTTAACTTAATTATGTTTATCATGCTGGAAAATATTGAAATGGACCTTGAAAGTGCCGTACAAGTGCTTTAATTCCACCTTGTATAGGTGTATGAACCCTGCAAACATGACTTTGTCGATCGCGCTGAAGCGCGGCGCGCGCGCAAAGTTGCAAAATTCGAGAGGTGCACGACCTCGTGCAGCGACAGCGCGCGAGGCACTCGCGCACGGGCGGAGCCTCAGCGATTACGTCATTTTCGCCGCGCGGACCCTCGCGCCGCTCGCGGCGCGTCAAGTATAAACCAGGCTTCAAGTATAAACCAGCTTAAAGCCTGCCCTGCTGGAAAAACCAGCTCATACCATCTTAAGAAGCTGTGTTTTGGAACCTGGTAGCTGGTTTGTAGCTGGTAGCTGGTTAAACCATTCAAAACCAGCTGTTAGCTGGTTCATAGGTGGTAGCTGGTTTATAGCTGGTTACACCATCTTAAACCATCTTGTTGCTGGTGGGTGGTTTTACTGTCCAAAACCAGCTTGTACCTGGTATTCTGTAAAATAACTAGTATTTTAAATTTACAATTAACCTTTGATAGCTTGTTGCAGAACTGTCAAGTGACCAGAATATTATACAATGTGCCTCAACCATGGTCGTGGATTTTCTGTCTGGAACATTTTGATGTTTTCCTAAATGACAATTAAATTAGGCATGCTGGAGGAGAGCAACACTAAAACAAGCAGGGAATGTTTAAACATGTGCACACCTGCCCTAACACCTATGCTTTACTGTTAATAGACCAGTTTGCAAAATAGGCAAGAAACAAAGACAATTTTAAAAGACAACTCAAAAATATTTATTTTTCTTAATTTACTGAGAAATTATTATAACAGCTGCTTTAATAAAATGCTATTTGCACAAACGACATTTTAAACAAGTAATATAATTTTATCAAATAACAAATCATGTACTTATTGATTTTGTTTTTTTTTGTTTTTTGTTGATGTCTTGGATTTTTTCTGTAACATAACGTCCAAATTTTCCTGCTCTGGTCCTTAGCTCGAACTCTTCCAGGTTTTTTGTCTCGAGCCACTTTTGGAAGCAATCTTTAACAAAACAAAATAAAGCAAAATGTCATGAGAAAACTTTAATATGCATAAAATATGCATGTTACTGCACAACAATAAAATCATATAGTTTTTTAAAGACTTCAAAAACTATTTACTTGAAACAAAGTACAAATCATTTACTTGCATGTATAGGCCTTCTCAGAGGAGCTAAACTCCTAAATGTGAGGTATAAACTTCTAGCCTATATGAAGACTAGATAACCTGCTCAAAGGCCACATGACTATTATTATGAACAGTTTTATTAAATGTCAACATTTTGCACAGAAGATATGTATAAGATTATTAGCAGGTCATTGAGAAATTTTAATAAAATTCAAGTGTCCTGGTCCAAAAGAGACACATGTAATATTTCATGCAGCAGTAATATCCTCCATCATTTTCAGATTAGTATTCTTTATCAACATTCTTACTTACTTTTTAGTGCTCTTAATTTGTGAGGGGTTAGAGGGGGCCTGGGGGTTGTCTTTGTTGTTGGACAACTTTTACCCTCCAGACTCCGGTTGGCCAAAATGTTTGTGCCCCAAATGCACACTGCCAGCTCCTTCACAAACAAGCTGTCCTTGCTGTTTCCTTGCACTCTCTTCCACTGATTTGTATTGATGTAAATTCCTTCACCAATGTGCGTCTGTGTGAAATTTTATTTTATTTCACGATTATATGTAAATCATATCAGTATAATCAAAGACAATACCACCGTTACTGTACATTTATAATTAAATCTAAAATACCCTTTCTTCTTCTGAAGCTTGCTCTTTCTGTTGGCTTATTTCTACTGCAAATATAAAATAATTTAATAATTATTACCTTACTTTTGGTAAATGACAGTTGTAGAATGATTAAATAGTACAATATTATTGTGCATGTCTCTTATCTCTTATCAGAGATAGGATGAATGTATAAGTGTAACCAAGTCATTCATGTTTTATTAGCAATATACTTACCAACTGTTGCTTGAGAAGTGTTTAATGGGGGTGACAAGTTGGATTGCCCTGAAATGTATAATATAATGATAATAAATCTTCAGTACAAGTTTGTATCACAGATTAAATGAACATTAACTAGGGCTTTTTTATTAGACAATAGGTAGACGCAACAAGCTGTTAGTGTTATATGCAACAAAACCACAAACACCTTCTCAAGCAAAACAGATAATGTTCAAAATATAATAACAACAGTAATAGTAATAGCAGTATAACTGAAAGGTCTTACTAATTGTTTGAGGGGTGTCCATAAAATCAGGAAGGCTGTTATTCTCTATAACATAAATGAGACCTTAAATGTAATTCACTGTCATTACATTCAATAAATAGTACAGCTTTAAATTCCAGTTTAGATAAAATGATAACGATTGTTTTGTGTTTTGTGAGGCAGCCTTTTAGGAAAGAAGGGTGAGTGTTACAAACTTACCAGGAAGGATTTTGGAGACCAAACACTTTTGGAGTTCAGTGTTCAATTTTCTCAGTTGTTCCAATTCACTAATGGCTTCTTGATATTTATGCCCAAGTACTGTGTGCTTCTTCTTTAATTCATCAAATTCAGATTTGGCAATTAATTCATCATCACTGCCACTAGATGTTTCATCATCCAGCAGAATCCTCTGCCTCTTTGATTGACTATTAGAGGCACACAGTGGCTGGATTCTTTTCTGGCTTTGCCGCTCTTTTAAAATTTCTATTAGTGAGGCCCGCTTTCCCTCAATAATGCTTGCCTTTTGTGACATCTGCAAATAATAATAGCACATAACATCTCACTTGCTCTTATCATATATATATATATATATATATATATATATATATATATATATATATATATATATATATATATATATATATATATATATATATATGCATGCACATATATACTTACAGCAGTATCTTCAATTTCTTTCCTTTCTGAGTTTCTCTGGCTCTCCACAGGATTTCTCTCCAGTAACTTTGGAACCCGAATCCTTTTCCCTGCACCTAGAATGTCCTCTATTTCTTCAGAAGTGTCTGTGAAGAAAAATATGTAACACTTTAAACCGTAATACTGGTCAGGCACACTCAAGTCTTCCCTCTTATAATTTTTATATATGATTATATAAAATTTATATACAAAAAATTAATACAAACATTTATATTATGCTCAGTTTCTTTTTCATGCTGAATGTCGAACCCAGAATGATAGTTTAATCATTGAATGTTCAGTATTTGTCTTATACAAATGGCTCAGCTAAAACATGAAAATCACAGTTTACAGACCTCCGTGTTTAATTATAATTAAAGAGCAGATATTGTCAGTGCGCTTGCGGCATTTTGGTCCTCAAAAGGGAAGTGAAAAGTTCTCCACCAACATTCTCAGTTAAGTATTACCCAAGAACAGGTAGAAGGCAGCCTTTCGGTTAAATCGTGCCCTTTTAAACTTGATCAACTAATATGATTCTCAGACCAGACTAATTATAAGAATGTAAAAAATGAAAGACAACGCATGGGATGTTGCATCGGCTGTTGGTGCAGAAGGTAAGTCTTTTGTTTTATAAATATATTTTAACGAGCAAGGTGGTCCATGGTCGCCAGGCTACCGCACGCGACACAACTAACTATATAAAGGCTTATTAGGTCTTATTAGGTTCGTAGATGATGTTGCTGAGTAACCCTCTTAATGGTAACACGAGTAGCACAACCTGCTAACTAATATCCAGTCTTGACAGTGTAGACAGCTTCATACAGACAGATCAAAGTAACATTTAATGAACAGACCACGGACGATTTTGATCGCTGCGACAGGTAATGTTTTGTAGATCCCGGTTCGGGTAACTTGTAGCCAAATTGTATCAGATAGCGACAAGTTTAACTCACGTCGTACGTCAAACAAAATGTTGAATTGTTATTATTATACGATATACTATTATTCTGTATTATAAAAACGTTAGCTACTTACCTTTTAGCATCAAGATTTGGCCAGCGAATAACTCCCCTTTCCACAGAATCCAGTATGCGTGTACTGCAGAATAGTCTTCTGTATTTTTTGGGTCAAAGTTTTTGATGTCTTTAATATGTACAATATTTTTTACTCCGTCTTCGATGTATTGTACGTAGGCAAACATTTTATTAATGCGAAAAAATCTTAAGGAAAGAACAAGGAAAAATATGAGAGAGCTAGGTGGCTAACAAACTTGTAATGGTATTCGAACGCAGCCTCCATTCGAACAATTCTGAGGCTCGCGCAGCTCATCAGTGCAGGACATTAAAGTATGACACGGTGATGCGATTTTATAGCCAGCAATAATGAGGACACACAGACACATACATATATAATTATGCTGTGTGTGTGTGCGTGCGTGTGAATATGTGTATATATATTAGTGGTGGGCCGTTAACGCCGATAACGGCCGACCACTAATTAAATTTAACTCGCTTGCAGACCGTTTTTATCTGTATATATATTCATGAACATTTACCTGACGCATTTTAATGTTGCTTTGTGTTTCAGGTTTGAAAAGTGCTGGAATTTAGGCTAAAGTACATTAAAATGTTGAAATTACGTTAACAAATACGAGCCTCTTGTAATTCCAGGACGAAACATGAGAGAACGTGAAGACGTTAAGATTGAGCGTTTTGAAAATAAACAACCATCAAATAATGTGATAAAAAAGCGAATTATTTTGAATCATTTCGAGTATATGTATTAATATTTAACTTAATTATGTTTATCATGCTGGAAAATATTGAAATGGACCTTGAAAGTGCCGTACAAGTGCTTTAATTCCACCTTGTATAGGTGTATGAACCCTGCAAACATGACTTTGTCGATCGCGCTGAAGCGCAGCGCACGCGCGAAGTTACAAAATTCGACAGGTGCACGACCGCGCGAGGCACTCGCGCACGGGCGGAGCCTCAGCGATTACGTAATTTTCGCCGCGCGGACCCTCGCGCCGCTCGCGGCGTGTCAATATTTAACTGAATTATGTTTATCAAGCTGGAAAATATTGAAATGGACCTTGAACCCACTAAACATTAGACGTCTTATGGACGTGCAGATCAAGTCTATATTGCGTCCGTCGGTCCAAGACCAATTCTGGACTTCTACTCGACGTGCAAACTAGGTCCGTTATTTGGACGTCTAACTATGACCCCACTTGGACGTCGATATGCAGTTAAACACTTGAACGTCGGAATTTCAACGTCACGGAGACGTCTAAGAAGGGTACAGAAATGTACATGATACATAATATTTGTTTTTTTTATATTAATGAACATTTCTAAATGTTGAGTAAAGCGGTATGAGAAAATTTGTCTTTTGGGCGATAAACACTTTTGCTCGACTCCGTCAACCTAAAACTCCATGTCCTCAATGGTGCAGCCTGTGAACTGTAATAAATCCATATTATTATACATTATTTAATGTAGACACGTATAAGAAAATGTATGTATTATCAAAATATTTGTTTATATATAATATTTATGTATAACTATTATGTTAAATACAATCAATTGACTATGATACAAAAGTGAGCCTACATAAAAAGCTCGAGCGAGTTGCCTCGCGCATTTAGGAGTTTAAATTAAAAAGAAATCCGTTACTTTTTACAGTTATTTACTGGCGATTTCAAGGTAACATTAACAACTGGTCTTTAACAAACCTCAAAATATTAACCTAAAATGTTTATATGTTGTAGTAACAGATCAATAGATATAATCACATTACCTTGTACTTTTGTAATGGATTTTTGTAAGGTTTGTTACGTTTTAACGTTAGCCAAAAGGCTAGCTAGCTACTCACGTATTGGATGGAATTTACCACAGACATTACTACTTTTATAAGTTGGCGTTTTGGCCAGTGATCAATAAAAATGAAGGTGGAAAGAAATTGGAAATGCCATTCATGTGATTTATTTGTAAAGCATATACAATTGTAACGTGTGTAACTGGTGCCAGAAGGTGGCGGACCTGTTTATTGTTCCCGTTCATCTTTCTGAAGTTCGTTAGGCTCAGCAGATTTGAACCTTACACTTTTGTATACGTTTCCAGTTATCTGCTGCGACGGAAAGGAAGCTAGGAAAATTTACCAGGACAAAATGCTACCTTCTAAAATGGCACTAGTTGTGCACAGAAACTATGAATCCCCATGGAAATTGTGTTTTAAGAAAGCATTTCCTTCGATATTACAGCTCTATTTAGAAATAGCTGTTGGTAGGCTTATAAAAACGATGTCTAAAAGGAGTCAACGTTTTACGCAAAAAAGACCTACACAAACTTCATTTGGACTAGAAATGGCCCTTATCCGGACGTCCCGGGGTCGTCGATACACGACGTGCAGAAGACGTCGGAAAAAAGACGTCATCTGGCGTCACAGTCTGCACCTTCAGGGGACCAAAATCCGACGTGCAAAAATGACTTGGAAAAGACGTCGTTTCAACGTATCTTTGCGCAGTGGGAAAGTGCCGTACAAATGCTTTAATTCCACCTTGTATAGGTGTATGAACCCTGCAAACATGACTTTGTCGATGGCGCTGAAGCGCGGCGCGCGCGGAAGTTGCAAAATTAGAGAGGTGCACGACCTCGCGCAGCGACAGCGCGCGAGGCACTCGCGCACGGGCGGAGCCTCAGCAATTACGTCATTTTCGCCGCGCGGACCCTCGCCGCTCGCGGCGCGTCAATATTTAACTTAATTATGTTTATCATGCTGGAAAATATTGAAATGGACCTTGAAAGTGCCGTACAAGTGCTTTAATTCCACCTTGTATAGGTGTATGAACCCTGCAAACATGACTTTGTCGATCGCGCTGAAGCGCAGCGCGCGCGAAGTTACAAAATTCTAGAGGTGCACGACCGCGCGAGGCACTCGCGCACGGGCGGAGCCTCAGCGATTACGTAATTTTCGCCGCGCGGACCCTCGCGCCGCTCGCGGCGTGTCAATATTTAACTTAATTATGTTTATCATGCTGGAAAATATTGAAATGGACCTTGAAAGTGCCGTACAAGTGCTTTAATTCCACCTTGTATAGGTGTATGAACCCTGCAAACATGACTTTGTCGATCGCGCTGAAGCGCGGCGCGCGCGCAAAGTTGCAAAATTCGAGAGGTGCACGACCTCGTGCAGCGACAGCGCGCGAGGCACTCGCGCACGGGCGGAGCCTCAGCGATTACGTCATTTTCGCCGCGCGGACCCTCGCGCCGCTCGCGGCGCGTCAAGTATAAACCAGGCTTCAAGTATAAACCAGCTTAAAGCCTGCCCTGCTGGAAAAACCAGCTCATACCATCTTAAGCTGGTCAAGCTGGTTAACCAGCTTGACCAGCTTAAGCTGTGTTTTGGAACCTGGTAGCTGGTTTGTAGCTGGTAGCTGGTTAAACCATTCAAAACCAGCTGTTAGCTGGTTCATAGGTGGTAGCTGGTTTATAGCTGGTTACACCATCTTAAACCATCTTGTTGCTGGTGGGTGGTTTTACTGTCCAAAACCAGCTTGTACCTGGTATTCTGTAAAATAACTAGTATTTTAAATTTACAATTAACCTTTGATAGCTTGTTGCAGAACTGTCAAGTGACCAGAATATTATACAATGTGCCTCAACCATGGTCGTGGATTTTCTGTCTGGAACATTTTGATGTTTTCCTAAATGACAATTAAATTAGGCATGCTGGAGGAGAGCAACACTAAAACAAGCAGGGAATGTTTAAACATGTGCACACCTGCCCTAACACCTATGCTTTACTGTTAATAGACCAGTTTGCAAAATAGGCAAGAAACAAAGACAATTTTAAAAGACAACTCAAAAATATTTATTTTTCTTAATTTACTGAGAAATTATTATAACAGCTGCTTTAATAAAATGCTATTTGCACAAACGACATTTTAAACAAGTAATATAATTTTATCAAATAACAAATCATGTACTTATTGATTTTGTTTTTTTTGTTTTTTGTTGATGTCTTGGATTTTTTCTGTAACATAACGTCCAAATTTTCCTGCTCTGGTCCTTAGCTCGAACTCTTCCAGGTTTTTTGTCTCGAGCCACTTTTGGAAGCAATCTTTAACAAAACAAAATAAAGCAAAATGTCATGAGAAAACTTTAATATGCATAAAATATGCATGTTACTGCACAACAATAAAATCATATAGTTTTCTAAAGACTTCAAAAACTATTTACTTGAAACAAAGTACAAATCATTTACTTGCATGTATAGGCCTTCTCAGAGGAGCTAAACTCCTAAATGTGAGGTATAAACTTCTAGCCTATATGAAGACTAGATAACCTGCTCAAAGGCCACATGACTATTATTATGAACAGTTTTATTAAATGTCAACATTTTGCACAGAAGATATGTATAAGATTATTAGCAGGTCATTGAGAAATTTTAATAAAATTCAAGTGTCCTGGTCCAAAAGAGACACATGTAATATTTCATGCAGCAGTAATATCCTCCATCATTTTCAGATTAGTATTCTTTATCAACATTCTTACTTACTTTTTAGTGCTCTTAATTTGTGAGGGGTTAGAGGGGGCCTGGGGGTTGTCTTTGTTGTTGGACAACTTTTACCCTCCAGACTCCGGTTGGCCAAAATGTTTGTGCCCCAAATGCACACTGCCAGCTCCTTCACAAACAAGCTGTCCTTGCTGTTTCCTTGGACTCTCTTCCACTGATTTGTATTGATGTAAATTCCTTCACCAATGTGCGTCTGTGTGAAATTTTATTTTATTTCACGATTATATGTAAATCATATCAGTATAATCAAAGACAATACCACCGTTACTGTACATTTATAATTAAATCTAAAATACCCTTTCTTCTTCTGAAGCTTGCTCTTTCTGTTGGCTTATTTCTACTGCAAATATAAAATAATTTAATAATTATTACCTTACTTTTGGTAAATGACAGTTGTAGAATGATTAAATAGTACAATATTATTGTGCATGTCTCTTATCTCTTATCAGAGATAGGATGAATGTATAAGTGTAACCAAGTCATTCATGTTTTATTAGCAATATACTTACCAACTGTTGCTTGAGAAGTGTTTAATGGGGGTGACAAGTTGGATTGCCCTGAAATGTATAATATAATGATAATAAATCTTCAGTACAAGTTTGTATCACAGATTAAATGAACATTAACTAGGGCTTTTTTATTAGACAATAGGTAGACGCAACAAGCTGTTAGTGTTATATGCAACAAAACCACAAACACCTTCTCAAGCAAAACAGATAATGTTCAAAATATAATAACAACAGTAATAGTAATAGCAGTATAACTGAAAGGTCTTACTAATTGTTTGAGGGGTGTCCATAAAATCAGGAAGGCTGTTATTCTCTATAACATAAATGAGACCTTAAATGTAATTCACTGTCATTACATTCAATAAATAGTACAGCTTTAAATTCCAGTTTAGATAAAATGATAACGATTGTTTTGTGTTTTGTGAGGCAGCCTTTTAGGAAAGAAGGGTGAGTGTTACAAACTTACCAGGAAGGATTTTGGAGACCAAACACTTTTGGAGTTCAGTGTTCAATTTTCTCAGTTGTTCCAGTTCACTAATGGCTTCTTGATATTTATGCCCAAGTACTGTGTGCTTCTTCTTTAATTCATCAAATTCAGATTTGGCAATTAATTCATCATCACTGCCACTAGATGTTTCATCATCCAGCAGAATCCTCTGCCTCTTTGATTGACTATTAGAGGCACACAGTGGCTGGATTCTTTTCTGGCTTTGCCGCTCTTTTAAAATTTCTATTAGTGAGGCCCGCTTTCCCTCAATAATGCTTGCCTTTTGTGACATCTGCAAATAATAATAGCACATAACATCTCACTTGCTCTTATCATATATATATATATATATATATATATATATATATATATATATATATATATATATATATGCATGCACATATATACTTACAGCAGTATCTTCAATTTCTTTCCTTTCTGAGTTTCTCTGGCTCTCCACAGGATTTCTCTCCAGTAACTTTGGAACCCGAATCCTTTTCCCTGCACCTAGAATGTCCTCTATTTCTTCAGAAGTGTCTGTGAAGAAAAATATGTAACACTTTAAACCGTAATACTGGTCAGGCACACTCAAGTCTTCCCTCTTATAATTTTTATATATGATTATATAAAATTTATATACAAAAAATTAATACAAACATTTATATTATGCTCAGTTTCTTTTTCATGCTGAATGTCGAACCCAGAATGATAGTTTAATCATTGAATGTTCAGTATTTGTCTTATACAAATGGCTCAGCTAAAACATGAAAATCACAGTTTACAGACCTCCGTGTTTAATTATAATTAAAGAGCAGATATTGTCAGTGCGCTTGCGGCATTTTGGTCCTCAAAAGGGAAGTGAAAAGTTCTCCACCAACATTCTCAGTTAAGTATTACCCAAGAACAGGTAGAAGGCAGCCTTTCGGTTAAATCGTGCCCTTTTAAACTTGATCAACTAATATGATTCTCAGACCAGACTAATTATAAGAATGTAAAAAATGAAAGACAACGCATGGGATGTTGCATCGGCTGTTGGTGCAGAAGGTAAGTCTTTTGTTTTATAAATATATTTTAACGAGCAAGGTGGTCCATGGTCGCCAGGCTACCGCACGCGACACAACTAACTATATAAAGGCTTATTAGGTCTTATTAGGTTCGTAGATGATGTTGCTGAGTAACCCTCTTAATGGTAACACGAGTAGCACAACCTGCTAACTAATATCCAGTCTTGACAGTGTAGACAGCTTCATACAGACAGATCAAAGTAACATTTAATGAACAGACCACGGACGATTTTGATCGCTGCGACAGGTAATGTTTTGTAGATCCCGGTTCGGGTAACTTGTAGCCAAATTGTATCAGATAGCGACAAGTTTAACTCACGTCGTACGTCAAACAAAATGTTGAATTGTTATTATTATACGATATACTATTATTCTGTATTATAAAAACGTTAGCTACTTACCTTTTAGCATCAAGATTTGGCCAGCGAATAACTCCCCTTTCCACAGAATCCAGTATGCGTGTACTGCAGAATAGTCTTCTGTATTTTTTGGGTCAAAGTTTTTGATGTCTTTAATATGTACAATATTTTTTACTCCGTCTTCGATGTATTGTACGTAGGCAAACATTTTATTAATGCGAAAAAATCTTAAGGAAAGAACAAGGAAAAATATGAGAGAGCTAGGTGGCTAACAAACTTGTAATTGTATTCGAACGCAGCCTCCATTCGAACAATTCTGAGGCTCGCGCAGCTCATCAGTGCAGGACATTAAAGTATGACACGGTGATGCGATTTTATAGCCAGCAATAATGAGGACACACAGACACATACATATATAATTATGCTGTGTGTGTGTGCGTGCGTGTGAATATGTGTATATATATTAGTGGTGGGCCGTTAACGCCGATAACGGCCGACCACTAATTAAATTTAACTCGCTTGCAGACCGTTTTTATCTGTATATATATTCATGAACATTTACCTGACGCATTTTAATGTTGCTTTGTGTTTCAGGTTTGAAAAGTGCTGGAATTTAGGCTAAAGTACATTAAAATGTTGAAATTACGTTAACAAATACGAGCCTCTTGTAATTCCAGGACGAAACATGAGAGAACGTGAAGACGTTAAGATTGAGCGTTTTGAAAATAAACAACCATCAAATAATGTAATAAAAAAGCGAATTATTTTGAATCATTTCGAGTATATGTATTAATATTTAACTTAATTATGTTTATCATGCTGGAAAATATTGAAATGGACCTTGAAAGTGCCGTACAAGTGCTTTAATTCCACCTTGTATAGGTGTATGAACCCTGCAAACATGACTTTGTCGATCGCGCTGAAGCGCAGCGCACGCGCGAAGTTACAAAATTCGACAGGTGCACGACCGCGCGAGGCACTCGCGCACGGGCGGAGCCTCAGCGATTACGTAATTTTCGCCGCGCGGACCCTCGCGCCGCTCGCGGCGTGTCAATATTTAACTGAATTATGTTTATCAAGCTGGAAAATATTGAAATGGACCTTGAACCCACTAAACATTAGACGTCTTATGGACGTGCAGATCAAGTCTATATTGCGTCCGTCGGTCCAAGACCAATTCTGGACTTCTACTCGACGTGCAAACTAGGTCCGTTATTTGGACGTCTAACTATGACCCCACTTGGACGTCGATATGCAGTTAAACACTTGAACGTCGGAATTTCAACGTCACGGAGACGTCTAAGAAGGGTACAGAAATGTACATGATACATAATATTTGTTTTTTTTATATTAATGAACATTTCTAAATGTTGAGTAAAGCGGTATGAGAAAATTTGTCTTTTGGGCGATAAACACTTTTGCTCGACTCCGTCAACCTAAAACTCCATGTCCTCAATGGTGCAGCCTGTGAACTGTAATAAATCCATATTATTATACATTATTTAATGTAGACACGTATAAGAAAATGTATGTATTATCAAAATATTTGTTTATATATAATATTTATGTATAACTATTATGTTAAATACAATCAATTGACTATGATACAAAAGTGAGCCTACATAAAAAGCTCGAGCGAGTTGCCTCGCGCATTTAGGAGTTTAAATTAAAAAGAAATCCGTTACTTTTTACAGTTATTTACTGGCGATTTCAAGGTAACATTAACAACTGGTCTTTAACAAACCTCAAAATATTAACCTAAAATGTTTATATGTTGTAGTAACAGATCAATAGATATAATCACATTACCTTGTACTTTTGTAATGGATTTTTGTAAGGTTTGTTACGTTTTAACGTTAGCCAAAAGGCTAGCTAGCTACTCACGTATTGGATGGAATTTACCACAGACATTACTACTTTTATAAGTTGGCGTTTTGGCCAGTGATCAATAAAAATGAAGGTGGAAAGAAATTGGAAATGCCATTCATGTGATTTATTTGTAAAGCATATACAATTGTAACGTGTGTAACTGGTGCCAGAAGGTGGCGGACCTGTTTATTGTTCCCGTTCATCTTTCTGAAGTTCGTTAGGCTCAGCAGATTTGAACCTTACACTTTTGTATACGTTTCCAGTTATCTGCTGCGACGGAAAGGAAGCTAGGAAAATTTACCAGGACAAAATGCTACCTTCTAAAATGGCACTAGTTGTGCACAGAAACTATGAATCCCCATGGAAATTGTGTTTTAAGAAAGCATTTCCTTCGATATTACAGCTCTATTTAGAAATAGCTGTTGGTAGGCTTATAAAAACGATGTCTAAAAGGAGTCAACGTTTTACGCAAAAAAGACCTACACAAGACTTCATTTGGACTAGAAATGGCCCTTATCCGGACGTCCCGGGGTCGTCGATACACGACGTGCAGAAGACGTCGGAAAAAAGACGTCATCTGGCGTCACAGTCTGCACCTTCAGGGGACCAAAATCCGACGTGCAAAAATGACTTGGAAAAGACGTCGTTTCAACGTATCTTTGCGCAGTGGGAAAGTGCCGTACAAATGCTTTAATTCCACCTTGTATAGGTGTATGAACCCTGCAAACATGACTTTGTCGATGGCGCTGAAGCGCGGCGCGCGCGCGGAAGTAGCAAAATTAGAGAGGTGCACGACCTCGCGCAGCGACAGCGCGCGAGGCACTCGCGCACGGGCGGAGCCTCAGCAATTACGTCATTTTCGCCGCGCGGACCCTCGCCGCTCGCGGCGCGTCAATATTTAACTTAATTATGTTTATCATGCTGGAAAATATTGAAATGGACCTTGAAAGTGCCGTACAAGTGCTTTAATTCCACCTTGTATAGGTGTATGAACCCTGCAAACATGACTTTGTCGATCGCGCTGAAGCGCAGCGCGCGCGCGAAGTTACAAAATTCTAGAGGTGCACGACCGCGCGAGGCACTCGCGCACGGGCGGAGCCTCAGCGATTACGTAATTTTCGCCGCGCGGACCCTCGCGCCGCTCGCGGCGTGTCAATATTTAACTTAATTATGTTTATCATGCTGGAAAATATTGAAATGGACCTTGAAAGTGCCGTACAAGTGCTTTAATTCCACCTTGTATAGGTGTATGAACCCTGCAAACATGACTTTGTCGATCGCGCTGAAGCGCGGCGCGCGCGCAAAGTTGCAAAATTCGAGAGGTGCACGACCTCGTGCAGCGACAGCGCGCGAGGCACTCGCGCACGGGCGGAGCCTCAGCGATTACGTCATTTTCGCCGCGCGGACCCTCGCGCCGCTCGCGGCGCGTCAAGTATAAACCAGGCTTCAAGTATAAACCAGCTTAAAGCCTGCCCTGCTGGAAAAACCAGCTCATACCATCTTAAGCTGGTCAAGCTGGTTAACCAGCTTGACCAGCTTAAGCTGTGTTTTGGAACCTGGTAGCTGGTTTGTAGCTGGTAGCTGGTTAAACCATTCAAAACCAGCTGTTAGCTGGTTCATAGGTGGTAGCTGGTTTATAGCTGGTTACACCATCTTAAACCATCTTGTTGCTGGTGGGTGGTTTTACTGTCCAAAACCAGCTTGTACCTGGTATTCTGTAAAATAACTAGTATTTTAAATTTACAATTAACCTTTGATAGCTTGTTGCAGAACTGTCAAGTGACCAGAATATTATACAATGTGCCTCAACCATGGTCGTGGATTTTCTGTCTGGAACATTTTGATGTTTTCCTAAATGACAATTAAATTAGGCATGCTGGAGGAGAGCAACACTAAAACAAGCAGGGAATGTTTAAACATGTGCACACCTGCCCTAACACCTATGCTTTACTGTTAATAGACCAGTTTGCAAAATAGGCAAGAAACAAAGACAATTTTAAAAGACAACTCAAAAATATTTATTTTTCTTAATTTACTGAGAAATTATTATAACAGCTGCTTTAATAAAATGCTATTTGCACAAACGACATTTTAAACAAGTAATATAATTTTATCAAATAACAAATCATGTACTTATTGATTTTGTTTTTTTTTGTTTTTTGTTGATGTCTTGGATTTTTTCTGTAACATAACGTCCAAATTTTCCTGCTCTGGTCCTTAGCTCGAACTCTTCCAGGTTTTTTGTCTCGAGCCACTTTTGGAAGCAATCTTTAACAAAACAAAATAAAGCAAAATGTCATGAGAAAACTTTAATATGCATAAAATATGCATGTTACTGCACAACAATAAAATCATATAGTTTTCTAAAGACTTCAAAAACTATTTACTTGAAACAAAGTACAAATCATTTACTTGCATGTATAGGCCTTCTCAGAGGAGCTAAACTCCTAAATGTGAGGTATAAACTTCTAGCCTATATGAAGACTAGATAACCTGCTCAAAGGCCACATGACTATTATTATGAACAGTTTTATTAAATGTCAACATTTTGCACAGAAGATATGTATAAGATTATTAGCAGGTCATTGAGAAATTTTAATAAAATTCAAGTGTCCTGGTCCAAAAGAGACACATGTAATATTTCATGCAGCAGTAATATCCTCCATCATTTTCAGATTAGTATTCTTTATCAACATTCTTACTTACTTTTTAGTGCTCTTAATTTGTGAGGGGTTAGAGGGGGCCTGGGGGTTGTCTTTGTTGTTGGACAACTTTTACCCTCCAGACTCCGGTTGGCCAAAATGTTTGTGCCCCAAATGCACACTGCCAGCTCCTTCACAAACAAGCTGTCCTTGCTGTTTCCTTGGACTCTCTTCCACTGATTTGTATTGATGTAAATTCCTTCACCAATGTGCGTCTGTGTGAAATTTTATTTTATTTCACGATTATATGTAAATCATATCAGTATAATCAAAGACAATACCACCGTTACTGTACATTTATAATTAAATCTAAAATACCCTTTCTTCTTCTGAAGCTTGCTCTTTCTGTTGGCTTATTTCTACTGCAAATATAAAATAATTTAATAATTATTACCTTACTTTTGGTAAATGACAGTTGTAGAATGATTAAATAGTACAATATTATTGTGCATGTCTCTTATCTCTTATCAGAGATAGGATGAATGTATAAGTGTAACCAAGTCATTCATGTTTTATTAGCAATATACTTACCAACTGTTGCTTGAGAAGTGTTTAATGGGGGTGACAAGTTGGATTGCCCTGAAATGTATAATATAATGATAATAAATCTTCAGTACAAGTTTGTATCACAGATTAAATGAACATTAACTAGGGCTTTTTTATTAGACAATAGGTAGACGCAACAAGCTGTTAGTGTTATATGCAACAAAACCACAAACACCTTCTCAAGCAAAACAGATAATGTTCAAAATATAATAACAACAGTAATAGTAATAGCAGTATAACTGAAAGGTCTTACTAATTGTTTGAGGGGTGTCCATAAAATCAGGAAGGCTGTTATTCTCTATAACATAAATGAGACCTTAAATGTAATTCACTGTCATTACATTCAATAAATAGTACAGCTTTAAATTCCAGTTTAGATAAAATGATAACGATTGTTTTGTGTTTTGTGAGGCAGCCTTTTAGGAAAGAAGGGTGAGTGTTACAAACTTACCAGGAAGGATTTTGGAGACCAAACACTTTTGGAGTTCAGTGTTCAATTTTCTCAGTTGTTCCAGTTCACTAATGGCTTCTTGATATTTATGCCCAAGTACTGTGTGCTTCTTCTTTAATTCATCAAATTCAGATTTGGCAATTAATTCATCATCACTGCCACTAGATGTTTCATCATCCAGCAGAATCCTCTGCCTCTTTGATTGACTATTAGAGGCACACAGTGGCTGGATTCTTTTCTGGCTTTGCCGCTCTTTTAAAATTTCTATTAGTGAGGCCCGCTTTCCCTCAATAATGCTTGCCTTTTGTGACATCTGCAAATAATAATAGCACATAACATCTCACTTGCTCTTATCATATATATATATATATATATATATATATATATATATATATATATATATATATATATATATATGCATGCACATATATACTTACAGCAGTATCTTCAATTTCTTTCCTTTCTGAGTTTCTCTGGCTCTCCACAGGATTTCTCTCCAGTAACTTTGGAACCCGAATCCTTTTCCCTGCACCTAGAATGTCCTCTATTTCTTCAGAAGTGTCTGTGAAGAAAAATATGTAACACTTTAAACCGTAATACTGGTCAGGCACACTCAAGTCTTCCCTCTTATAATTTTTATATATGATTATATAAAATTTATATACAAAAAATTAATACAAACATTTATATTATGCTCAGTTTCTTTTTCATGCTGAATGTCGAACCCAGAATGATAGTTTAATCATTGAATGTTCAGTATTTGTCTTATACAAATGGCTCAGCTAAAACATGAAAATCACAGTTTACAGACCTCCGTGTTTAATTATAATTAAAGAGCAGATATTGTCAGTGCGCTTGCGGCATTTTGGTCCTCAAAAGGGAAGTGAAAAGTTCTCCACCAACATTCTCAGTTAAGTATTACCCAAGAACAGGTAGAAGGCAGCCTTTCGGTTAAATCGTGCCCTTTTAAACTTGATCAACTAATATGATTCTCAGACCAGACTAATTATAAGAATGTAAAAAATGAAAGACAACGCATGGGATGTTGCATCGGCTGTTGGTGCAGAAGGTAAGTCTTTTGTTTTATAAATATATTTTAACGAGCAAGGTGGTCCATGGTCGCCAGGCTACCGCACGCGACACAACTAACTATATAAAGGCTTATTAGGTCTTATTAGGTTCGTAGATGATGTTGCTGAGTAACCCTCTTAATGGTAACACGAGTAGCACAACCTGCTAACTAATATCCAGTCTTGACAGTGTAGACCGCTTCATACAGACAGATCAAAGTAACATTTAATGAACAGACCACGGACGATTTTGATCGCTGCGACAGGTAATGTTTTGTAGATCCCGGTTCGGGTAACTTGTAGCCAAATTGTATCAGATAGCGACAAGTTTAACTCACGTCGTACGTCAAACAAAATGTTGAATTGTTATTATTATACGATATACTATTATTCTGTATTATAAAAACGTTAGCTACTTACCTTTTAGCATCAAGATTTGGCCAGCGAATAACTCCCCTTTCCACAGAATCCAGTATGCGTGTACTGCAGAATAGTCTTCTGTATTTTTTGGGTCAAAGTTTTTGATGTCTTTAATATGTACAATATTTTTTACTCCGTCTTCGATGTATTGTACGTAGGCAAACATTTTATTAATGCGAAAAAATCTTAAGGAAAGAACAAGGAAAAATATGAGAGAGCTAGGTGGCTAACAAACTTGTAATTGTATTCGAACGCAGCCTCCATTCGAACAATTCTGAGGCTCGCGCAGCTCATCAGTGCAGGACATTAAAGTATGACACGGTGATGCGATTTTATAGCCAGCAATAATGAGGACACACAGACACATACATATATAATTATGCTGTGTGTGTGTGCGTGCGTGTGAATATGTGTATATATATTAGTGGTGGGCCGTTAACGCCGATAACGGCCGACCACTAATTAAATTTAACTCGCTTGCAGACCGTTTTTATCTGTATATATATTCATGAACATTTACCTGACGCATTTTAATGTTGCTTTGTGTTTCAGGTTTGAAAAGTGCTGGAATTTAGGCTAAAGTACATTAAAATGTTGAAATTACGTTAACAAATACGAGCCTCTTGTAATTCCAGGACGAAACATGAGAGAACGTGAAGACGTTAAGATTGAGCGTTTTGAAAATAAACAACCATCAAATAATGTGATAAAAAAGCGAATTATTTTGAATCATTTCGAGTATATGTATTAATATTTAACTTAATTATGTTTATCATGCTGGAAAATATTGAAATGGACCTTGAAAGTGCCGTACAAGTGCTTTAATTCCACCTTGTATAGGTGTATGAACCCTGCAAACATGACTTTGTCGATCGCGCTGAAGCGCAGCGCACGCGCGAAGTTACAAAATTCGACAGGTGCACGACCGCGCGAGGCACTCGCGCACGGGCGGAGCCTCAGCGATTACGTAATTTTCGCCGCGCGGACCCTCGCGCCGCTCGCGGCGTGTCAATATTTAACTGAATTATGTTTATCAAGCTGGAAAATATTGAAATGGACCTTGAACCCACTAAACATTAGACGTCTTATGGACGTGCAGATCAAGTCTATATTGCGTCCGTCGGTCCAAGACCAATTCTGGACTTCTACTCGACGTGCAAACTAGGTCCGTTATTTGGACGTCTAACTATGACCCCACTTGGACGTCGATATGCAGTTAAACACTTGAACGTCGGAATTTCAACGTCACGGAGACGTCTAAGAAGGGTACAGAAATGTACATGATACATAATATTTGTTTTTTTTATATTAATGAACATTTCTAAATGTTGAGTAAAGCGGTATGAGAAAATTTGTCTTTTGGGCGATAAACACTTTTGCTCGACTCCGTCAACCTAAAACTCCATGTCCTCAATGGTGCAGCCTGTGAACTGTAATAAATCCATATTATTATACATTATTTAATGTAGACACGTATAAGAAAATGTATGTATTATCAAAATATTTGTTTATATATAATATTTATGTATAACTATTATGTTAAATACAATCAATTGACTATGATACAAAAGTGAGCCTACATAAAAAGCTCGAGCGAGTTGCCTCGCGCATTTAGGAGTTTAAATTAAAAAGAAATCCGTTACTTTTTACAGTTATTTACTGGCGATTTCAAGGTAACATTAACAACTGGTCTTTAACAAACCTCAAAATATTAACCTAAAATGTTTATATGTTGTAGTAACAGATCAATAGATATAATCACATTACCTTGTACTTTTGTAATGGATTTTTGTAAGGTTTGTTACGTTTTAACGTTAGCCAAAAGGCTAGCTAGCTACTCACGTATTGGATGGAATTTACCACAGACATTACTACTTTTATAAGTTGGCGTTTTGGCCAGTGATCAATAAAAATGAAGGTGGAAAGAAATTGGAAATGCCATTCATGTGATTTATTTGTAAAGCATATACAATTGTAACGTGTGTAACTGGTGCCAGAAGGTGGCGGACCTGTTTATTGTTCCCGTTCATCTTTCTGAAGTTCGTTAGGCTCAGCAGATTTGAACCTTACACTTTTGTATACGTTTCCAGTTATCTGCTGCGACGGAAAGGAAGCTAGGAAAATTTACCAGGACAAAATGCTACCTTCTAAAATGGCACTAGTTGTGCACAGAAACTATGAATCCCCATGGAAATTGTGTTTTAAGAAAGCATTTCCTTCGATATTACAGCTCTATTTAGAAATAGCTGTTGGTAGGCTTATAAAAACGATGTCTAAAAGGAGTCAACGTTTTACGCAAAAAAGACCTACACAAGACTTCATTTGGACTAGAAATGGCCCTTATCCGGACGTCCCGGGGTCGTCGATACACGACGTGCAGAAGACGTCGGAAAAAAGACGTCATCTGGCGTCACAGTCTGCACCTTCAGGGGACCAAAATCCGACGTGCAAAAATGACTTGGAAAAGACGTCGTTTCAACGTATCTTTGCGCAGTGGGAAAGTGCCGTACAAATGCTTTAATTCCACCTTGTATAGGTGTATGAACCCTGCAAACATGACTTTGTCGATGGCGCTGAAGCGCGGCGCGCGCGCGAAGTTGCAAAATTAGAGAGGTGCACGACCTCGCGCAGCGACAGCGACAGCGCGCGAGGCACTCGCGCACGGGCGGAGCCTCAGCAATTACGTCATTTTCGCCGCGCGGACCCTCGCCGCTCGCGGCGCGTCAATATTTAATTAATTATGTTTATCATGCTGGAAAATATTGAAATGGACCTTGAAAGTGCCGTACAAGTGCTTTAATTCCACCTTGTATAGGTGTATGAACCCTGAAAACATGACTTTGTCGATCGCGCTGAAGCGCAGCGCGCGCGAAGTTACAAAATTCTAGAGGTGCACGACCGCGCGAGGCACTCGCGCACGGGCGGAGCCTCAGCGATTACGTAATTTTCGCCGCGCGGACCCTCGCGCCGCTCGCGGCGTGTCAATATTTAACTTAATTATGTTTATCATGCTGGAAAATATTGAAATGGACCTTGAAAGTGCCGTACAAGTGCTTTAATTCCACCTTGTATAGGTGTATGAACCCTGCAAACATGACTTTGTCGATCGCGCTGAAGCGCGGCGCGCGCGCAAAGTTGCAAAATTCGAGAGGTGCACGACCTCGTGCAGCGACAGCGCGCGAGGCACTCGCGCACGGGCGGAGCCTCAGCGATTACGTCATTTTCGCCGCGCGGACCCTCGCGCCGCTCGCGGCGCGTCAAGTATAAACCAGGCTTCAAGTATAAACCAGCTTAAAGCCTGCCCTGCTGGAAAAACCAGCTCATACCATCTTAAGCTGGTCAAGCTGGTTAACCAGCTTGACCAGCTTAAGCTGTGTTTTGGAACCTGGTAGCTGGTTTGTAGCTGGTAGCTGGTTAAACCATTCAAAACCAGCTGTTAGCTGGTTCATAGGTGGTAGCTGGTTTATAGCTGGTTACACCATCTTAAACCATCTTGTTGCTGGTGGGTGGTTTTACTGTCCAAAACCAGCTTGTTCCTGGTATTCTGTAAAATAACTAGTATTTTAAATTTACAATTAACCTTTGATAGCTTGTTGCAGAACTGTCAAGTGACCAGAATATTATACAATGTGCCTCAACCATGGTCGTGGATTTTCTGTCTGGAACATTTTGATGTTTTCCTAAATGACAATTAAATTAGGCATGCTGGAGGAGAGCAACACTAAAACAAGCAGGGAATGTTTAAACATGTGCACACCTGCCCTAACACCTATGCTTTACTGTTAATAGACCAGTTTGCAAAATAGGCAAGAAACAAAGACAATTTTAAAAGACAACTCAAAAATATTTATTTTTCTTAATTTACTGAGAAATTATTATAACAGCTGCTTTAATAAAATGCTATTTGCACAAACGACATTTTAAACAAGTAATATAATTTTATCAAATAACAAATCATGTACTTATTGATTTTGTTTTTTTTTGTTTTTTGTTGATGTCTTGGATTTTTTCTGTAACATAACGTCCAAATTTTCCTGCTCTGGTCCTTAGCTCGAACTCTTCCAGGTTTTTTGTCTCGAGCCACTTTTGGAAGCAATCTTTAACAAAACAAAATAAAGCAAAATGTCATGAGAAAACTTTAATATGCATAAAATATGCATGTTACTGCACAACAATAAAATCATATAGTTTTCTAAAGACTTCAAAAACTATTTACTTGAAACAAAGTACAAATCATTTACTTGCATGTATAGGCCTTCTCAGAGGAGCTAAACTCCTAAATGTGAGGTATAAACTTCTAGCCTATATGAAGACTAGATAACCTGCTCAAAGGCCACATGACTATTATTATGAACAGTTTTATTAAATGTCAACATTTTGCACAGAAGATATGTATAAGATTATTAGCAGGTCATTGAGAAATTTTAATAAAATTCAAGTGTCCTGGTCCAAAAGAGACACATGTAATATTTCATGCAGCAGTAATATCCTCCATCATTTTCAGATTAGTATTCTTTATCAACATTCTTACTTACTTTTTAGTGCTCTTAATTTGTGAGGGGTTAGAGGGGGCCTGGGGGTTGTCTTTGTTGTTGGACAACTTTTACCCTCCAGACTCCGGTTGGCCAAAATGTTTGTGCCCCAAATGCACACTGCCAGCTCCTTCACAAACAAGCTGTCCTTGCTGTTTCCTTGCACTCTCTTCCACTGATTTGTATTGATGTAAATTCCTTCACCAATGTGCGTCTGTGTGAAATTTTATTTTATTTCACGATTATATGTAAATCATATCAGTATAATCAAAGACAATACCACCGTTACTGTACATTTATAATTAAATCTAAAATACCCTTTCTTCTTCTGAAGCTTGCTCTTTCTGTTGGCTTATTTCTACTGCAAATATAAAATAATTTAATAATTATTACCTTACTTTTGGTAAATGACAGTTGTAGAATGATTAAATAGTACAATATTATTGTGCATGTCTCTTATCTCTTATCAGAGATAGGATGAATGTATAAGTGTAACCAAGTCATTCATGTTTTATTAGCAATATACTTACCAACTGTTGCTTGAGAAGTGTTTAATGGGGGTGACAAGTTGGATTGCCCTGAAATGTATAATATAATGATAATAAATCTTCAGTACAAGTTTGTATCACAGATTAAATGAACATTAACTAGGGCTTTTTTATTAGACAATAGGTAGACGCAACAAGCTGTTAGTGTTATATGCAACAAAACCACAAACACCTTCTCAAGCAAAACAGATAATGTTCAAAATATAATAACAACAGTAATAGTAATAGCAGTATAACTGAAAGGTCTTACTAATTGTTTGAGGGGTGTCCATAAAATCAGGAAGGCTGTTATTCTCTATAACATAAATGAGACCTTAAATGTAATTCACTGTCATTACATTCAATAAATAGTACAGCTTTAAATTCCAGTTTAGATAAAATGATAACGATTGTTTTGTGTTTTGTGAGGCAGCCTTTTAGGAAAGAAGGGTGAGTGTTACAAACTTACCAGGAAGGATTTTGGAGACCAAACACTTTTGGAGTTCAGTGTTCAATTTTCTCAGTTGTTCCAGTTCACTAATGGCTTCTTGATATTTATGCCCAAGTACTGTGTGCTTCTTCTTTAATTCATCAAATTCAGATTTGGCAATTAATTCATCATCACTGCCACTAGATGTTTCATCATCCAGCAGAATCCTCTGCCTCTTTGATTGACTATTAGAGGCACACAGTGGCTGGATTCTTTTCTGGCTTTGCCGCTCTTTTAAAATTTCTATTAGTGAGGCCCGCTTTCCCTCAATAATGCTTGCCTTTTGTGACATCTGCAAATAATAATAGCACATAACATCTCACTTGCTCTTATCATATATATATATATATATATATATATATATATATATATATATATATATATATATATATATATATATGCATGCACATATATACTTACAGCAGTATCTTCAATTTCTTTCCTTTCTGAGTTTCTCTGGCTCTCCACAGGATTTCTCTCCAGTAACTTTGGAACCCGAATCCTTTTCCCTGCACCTAGAATGTCCTCTATTTCTTCAGAAGTGTCTGTGAAGAAAAATATGTAACACTTTAAACCGTAATACTGGTCAGGCACACTCAAGTCTTCCCTCTTATAATTTTTATATATGATTATATAAAATTTATATACAAAAAATTAATACAAACATTTATATTATGCTCAGTTTCTTTTTCATGCTGAATGTCGAACCCAGAATGATAGTTTAATCATTGAATGTTCAGTATTTGTCTTATACAAATGGCTCAGCTAAAACATGAAAATCACAGTTTACAGACCTCCGTGTTTAATTATAATTAAAGAGCAGATATTGTCAGTGCGCTTGCGGCATTTTGGTCCTCAAAAGGGAAGTGAAAAGTTCTCCACCAACATTCTCAGTTAAGTATTACCCAAGAACAGGTAGAAGGCAGCCTTTCGGTTAAATCGTGCCCTTTTAAACTTGATCAACTAATATGATTCTCAGACCAGACTAATTATAAGAATGTAAAAAATGAAAGACAACGCATGGGATGTTGCATCGGCTGTTGGTGCATGAAGGTAAGTCTTTTGTTTTATAAATATATTTTAACGAGCAAGGTGGTCCATGGTCGCCAGGCTACCGCACGCGACACAACTAACTATATAAAGGCTTATTAGGTCTTATTAGGTTCGTAGATGATGTTGCTGAGTAACCCTCTTAATGGTAACACGAGTAGCACAACCTGCTAACTAATATCCAGTCTTGACAGTGTAGACAGCTTCATACAGACAGATCAAAGTAACATTTAATGAACAGACCACGGACGATTTTGATCGCTGCGACAGGTAATGTTTTGTAGATCCCGGTTCGGGTAACTTGTAGCCAAATTGTATCAGATAGCGACAAGTTTAACTCACGTCGTACGTCAAACAAAATGTTGAATTGTTATTATTATACGATATACTATTATTCTGTATTATAAAAACGTTAGCTACTTACCTTTTAGCATCAAGATTTGGCCAGCGAATAACTCCCCTTTCCACAGAATCCAGTATGCGTGTACTGCAAAATAGTCTTCTGTATTTTTTGGGTCAAAGTTTTTGATGTCTTTAATATGTACAATATTTTTTACTCCGTCTTCGATGTATTGTACGTAGGCAAACATTTTATTAATGCGAAAAAATCTTAAGGAAAGAACAAGGAAAAATATGAGAGAGCTAGGTGGCTAACAAACTTGTAATGGTATTCGAACGCAGCCTCCATTCGAACAATTCTGAGGCTCGCGCAGCTCATCAGTGCAGGACATTAAAGTATGACACGGTGATGCGATTTTATAGCCAGCAATAATGAGGACACACAGACACATACATATATAATTATGCTGTGTGTGTGTGCGTGCGTGTGAATATGTGTATATATATATTAGTGGTGGGCCGTTAACGCCGATAACGGCCGACCACTAATTAAATTTAACTCGCTTGCAGACCGTTTTTATCTGTATATATATTCATGAACATTTACCTGACGCATTTTAATGTTGCTTTGTGTTTCAGGTTTGAAAAGTGCTGGAATTTAGGCTAAAGTACATTAAAATGTTGAAATTACGTTAACAAATACGAGCCTCTTGTAATTCCAGGACGAAACATGAGAGAACGTGAAGACGTTAAGATTGAGCGTTTTGAAAATAAACAACCATCAAATAATGTGATAAAAAAGCGAATTATTTTGAATCATTTCGAGTATATGTATTAATATTTAACTTAATTATGTTTATCATGCTGGAAAATATTGA
Organism: Brachyhypopomus gauderio; assembly: GCF_052324685.1. Classification (NCBI taxonomy): domain Eukaryota; kingdom Metazoa; phylum Chordata; class Actinopteri; order Gymnotiformes; family Hypopomidae; genus Brachyhypopomus; species Brachyhypopomus gauderio. The sequence continues at coordinate 19,753,978 of NC_135228.1, read as the reverse complement.
AATGGACCTTGAAAGTGCCGTACAAGTGCTTTAATTCCACCTTGTATAGGTGTATGAACCCTGCAAACATGACTTTGTCGATCGCGCTGAAGCGCAGCGCACGCGCGAAGTTACAAAATTCGACAGGTGCACGACCGCGCGAGGCACTCGCGCACGGGCGGAGCCTCAGCGATTACGTAATTTTCGCCGCGCGGACCCTCGCGCCGCTCGCGGCGTGTCAATATTTAACTGAATTATGTTTATCAAGCTGGAAAATATTGAAATGGACCTTGAACCCACTAAACATTAGACGTCTTATGGACGTGCAGATCAAGTCTATATTGCGTCCGTCGGTCCAAGACCAATTCTGGACTTCTACTCGACGTGCAAACTAGGTCCGTTATTTGGACGTCTAACTATGACCCCACTTGGACGTCGATATGCAGTTAAACACTTGAACGTCGGAATTTCAACGTCACGGAGACGTCTAAGAAGGGTACAGAAATGTACATGATACATAATATTTGTTTTTTTTATATTAATTAACATTTCTAAATGTTGAGTAAAGCGGTATGAGAAAATTTGTCTTTTGGGCGATAAACACTTTTGCTCGACTCCGTCAACCTAAAACTCCATGTCCTCAATGGTGCAGCCTGTGAACTGTAATAAATCCATATTATTATACATTATTTAATGTAGACACGTATAAGAAAATGTATGTATTATCAAAATATTTGTTTATATATAATATTTATGTATAACTATTATGTTAAATACAATCAATTGACTATGATACAAAAGTGAGCCTACATAAAAAGCTCGAGCGAGTTGCCTCGCGCATTTAGGAGTTTAAATTAAAAAGAAATCCGTTACTTTTTACAGTTATTTACTGGCGATTTCAAGGTAACATTAACAACTGGTCTTTAACAAACCTCAAAATATTAACCTAAAATGTTTATATGTTGTAGTAACAGATCAATAGATATAATCACATTACCTTGTACTTTTGTAATGGATTTTTGTAAGGTTTGTTACGTTTTAACGTTAGCCAAAAGGCTAGCTAGCTACTCACGTATTGGATGGAATTTACCACAGACATTACTACTTTTATAAGTTGGCGTTTTGGCCAGTGATCAATAAAAATGAAGGTGGAAAGAAATTGGAAATGCCATTCATGTGATTTATTTGTAAAGCATATACAATTGTAACGTGTGTAACTGGTGCCAGAAGGTGGCGGACCTGTTTATTGTTCCCGTTCATCTTTCTGAAGTTCGTTAGGCTCAGCAGATTTGAACCTTACACTTTTGTATACGTTTCCAGTTATCTGCTGCGACGGAAAGGAAGCTAGGAAAATTTACCAGGACAAAATGCTACCTTCTAAAATGGCACTAGTTGTGCACAGAAACTATGAATCCCCATGGAAATTGTGTTTTAAGAAAGCATTTCCTTCGATATTACAGCTCTATTTAGAAATAGCTGTTGGTAGGCTTATAAAAACGATGTCTAAAAGGAGTCAACGTTTTACGCAAAAAAGACCTACACAAGACTTCATTTGGACTAGAAATGGCCCTTATCCGGACGTCCCGGGGTCGTCGATACACGACGTGCAGAAGACGTCGGAAAAAAGACGTCATCTGGCGTCACAGTCTGCACCTTCAGGGGACCAAAATCCGACGTGCAAAAATGACTTGGAAAAGACGTCGTTTCAACGTATCTTTGCGCAGTGGGAAAGTGCCGTACAAATGCTTTAATTCCACCTTGTATAGGTGTATGAACCCTGCAAACATGACTTTGTCGATGGCGCTGAAGCGCGGCGCGCGCGCGAAGTTGCAAAATTAGAGAGGTGCACGACCTCGCGCAGCGACAGCGACAGCGCGCGAGGCACTCGCGCACGGGCGGAGCCTCAGCAATTACGTCATTTTCGCCGCGCGGACCCTCGCCGCTCGCGGCGCGTCAATATTTAACTTAATTATGTTTATCATGCTGGAAAATATTGAAATGGACCTTGAAAGTGCCGTACAAGTGCTTTAATTCCACCTTGTATAGGTGTATGAACCCTGCAAACATGACTTTGTCGATCGCGCTGAAGCGCAGCGCGCGCGAAGTTACAAAATTCTAGAGGTGCACGACCGCGCGAGGCACTCGCGCACGGGCGGAGCCTCAGCGATTACGTAATTTTCGCCGCGCGGACCCTCGCGCCGCTCGCGGCGTGTCAATATTTAACTTAATTATGTTTATCATGCTGGAAAATATTGAAATGGACCTTGAAAGTGCCGTACAAGTGCTTTAATTCCACCTTGTATAGGTGTATGAACCCTGCAAACATGACTTTGTCGATCGCGCTGAAGCGCGGCGCGCGCGCAAAGTTGCAAAATTCGACAGGTGCACGACCTCGTGCAGCGACAGCGCGCGAGGCACTCGCGCACGGGCGGAGCCTCAGCGATTACGTCATTTTCGCCGCGCGGACCCTCGCGCCGCTCGCGGCGCGTCAAGTATAAACCAGGCTTCAAGTATAAACCAGCTTAAAGCCTGCCCTGCTGGAAAAACCAGCTCATACCATCTTAAGCTGGTCAAGCTGGTTAACCAGCTTGACCAGCTTAAGCTGTGTTTTGGAACCTGGTAGCTGGTTTGTAGCTGGTAGCTGGTTAAACCATTCAAAACCAGCTGTTAGCTGGTTCATAGGTGGTAGCTGGTTTATAGCTGGTTACACCATCTTAAACCATCTTGTTGCTGGTGGGTGGTTTTACTGTCCAAAACCAGCTTGTACCTGGTATTCTGTAAAATAACTAGTATTTTAAATTTACATGTAGCCTGGGTAGAAAATGCCAGTGGCATGGGTTTATAACTGTTCATTGAGTTAATGCGTTCTGTCAGTTCTGTGATGCCATATGTTCAAAAGAAGTGTTAATTTTCTAGGTTTAAACTGAGTGGGGAGGGGAGTGGTTGTGAGCGAGTGAAGGTAGAGTGGGGGAGGGCCAGAGAGGAGAGAGCGCGAAGAGAGACGATATAGAGAAAAAATACGGAAAGAAGAGAAAGATAGACTGATTTGGTTTTCACCCGAATTAAGCATAGTGAATGCAGTAGTGAGGTGTGTGGACGAAATAGCTTACCGAGTGGGATTTCGCAAAGGGGTTTTCAGATCGAGAACCGAGGTAGGGGAGGATATTCCCGTGCTTTACGAATTCCACCGCGTAGTTGGGCAGGCTAGTTCGGGCTGCCGTTACGTCCGTGTATTGTTAGCTAATCGGGTTAGCTTAAGGCTAATGCTATAAGTCAGACCACGTACTCCGTGTAGGTTGACCAGCTCGGTTAGCCGAAGTCATTGAGACTGTGGGAGGACTTCGATAGTGTGTTCGCGCTATCCAACTGCAGGGACAGACCAGTTAGCGACTGGGGTGACCGGAAAAGCCCCAGTTTCCACTGGCTCTGGTGACTCTCCGTCTACAACGTTTCCACTGCGAGCTGAAGAGGAGCGTGTGGAAACTATTGCTTCGGGGAAAAGAGAACAACAGAAAGGGACAAAACGCTATTTAAAGGTAACTTTCACTTCAGCCATTGCTCTTCGGAGTGAAGAGGCCGTTTTACCATCCATTGGCCACTCCGCTCCCCAGCAACGGTTCAGGCCTGCAACGGGGTGTGAGTGTGTGTATGTGTGCGGGCCCTTTTTTATTTCGTGTCGTTAAGAATTGTACCTCTTGAGTTTATACTGAAGAATCCCTAAATACTCAGTGATTTTGTGTTTGTTACTGTATTATTAAATTGTGTACATTTATTATATTGGGTCTATTGTGCTATAAGCAAATGTTCCTGTGTTATTAGATGTCGTATACGGTGTTTGACTTAAGTGACTAGTGTAAACCTCTCCACCTAAGTTTTGATAACAGTGAACCTGGGGCCCTGGCCGCGTTTATTGTAGTAAACGCCACATACTGTTCAATAGTATTCGGCTAGGGCGCTACATAAAATGGAGGCACCGCTGGGATAGAAAAAAATAATTATAATAATTTTTTGGGGGGAGAAGGGGGTGTTGCTAAAAACCAGTAGTATTTGTATATACTGGGAGTAGTCAAACTAGGACGCTGATGTTGAATGAGCTGTGACTTGATAGTCAAAATGGTGGATTCTAAATCTTATGCTGAGTGCCAAAATATTTTGTTGGATTGGTGTAGGGGGGAGAATTTAAATGTCCAGTATGCAGTCCTTATCCTAGGGGTCCCTGAAGACTTAGCCATAGGACAGATTGAAGAAGTGTTACACTCCGTGCGCTGCTGGGGGCGGGTGCGGGTAAGGGGTAGGTCATTTCGCAGTGAGATGCAAAGTCTATTAGTCTTGTGCGAGTGCAGAGAAGCAGTTGACTCGGATCGTGTGCCCCCAGAAGTAATTCCCCCCGATGGATCTGAGCCATGGACAGTAATAACTGCAAATAAACCAGCTAAGGTTGCAGATGAATTTGCACAGAAACTACAGGAATTACTCCTAACTGAAGGCAAAACAATGGCAGACCTCCACCGTCTCACCACTCCTGCTAGCCCACAGCCAAGTACATCGGAGCCTCTCCTTCGTACCGTGAGCGAGTTGCTGAGTCAGAGTAGAAGTGTTCAAGTAGAAGGACACAGCTATCGTCGACTCAGAACCTTTTCAGGCGTTCAGCCCACACCTATGGGTGAGGAAATGTTAGATCCTTGGTTGGAACAAGCCTATATGATGATAGAGGAAAGTGAATGCACTGAGAAAGAGAAACGGCGACGCATTATAGAGAGCGTTAAGGGTCCTGCTCTGGAAATTGTGAAAGCTGTAAAATACAGTGATCCTGATGCTAGCCCAGGCGCTTATCTGGATGCAATAAATAGCGCATTTGGAACCACTGAGTCTGGGGAAGACTTGTATTTTGCCTTCAGACTACTGCATCAAAACTCAGGTGAAAGGCTGTCTGAGTTTGTGAGGCGATTAGAGCAAGCATTGACTAAGGTGGTACAAAAGGGGGGCCTCTCTGCTCAAGACAGAGACAGAGTACGAATTGAACAGCTTTTGAGGGGAGCAGTGGGGTCAGATCTTCTATTAGTACAACTTAGACTGCGTGAAAGGAGAAGTAACCCCCCATGTTTTTTAGACCTGCTCAGTGAGATACGCACTGAAGAAGCGTATCAAGCGTCACGCCAGAAGATAAACGCTACTGTGCGTCAAGTGCAAACAGCTGGGAGACTGGAGTCTAACAGTCCGGAGGTCCACACCTTAAGAGCTGAATTGAAAGAGTTAAAGACCAAGTTTGCTGAATTAGCCAAACAAAACCCCCCTTGTACAGCTAGAGTCGCTGAAACAAGCCGAGTAATGCCCAATGTGGTTACAGACCAGAGCCCTAATTCAGAAGTTACTGCTTTAAGAAAACAAGTTAAGAGATTGCAGCACAAAGTAGAAGGCATAGAAGATAGTAGTGGACAACCCTCAGTATCTCCCACTAAAGTTGTCACTGCTGATTATGCCAAGTCAGATATTAGAAATTCAACAGCAAAAGATGCGGATGATTATTTTTGTTATAGATGTGGAGAAAATGGCCACATTGCCACTAAGTGTAATGCTCCTGAGAACACACAGAAAGTGATCCAAAAATTGATCCGTTCACTGAGAAGAGCTCAGGAGGGGAAGACTAAAGACAGAAAGTCTGCCGAAATGTCATGCTCAGTCAAGAGAAGTTCTGTGATGACGGTGAAGACTGATCCATTGCCAAAAGGGTTAGTTGGTCCCTCTTCTGTTATCACTGTTAAAATCAATGGCGAACCATGTAGTGCTTTATTAGATAGTGGGTCCCAGGTCACAATAATTTTTGAGGCTTGGTACCAAGAACATCTCTCAGATGTACCCATTCAGCCAGTGTCTGGTTTGTCAGTATGGGGTCTGAGTGAGTCCAGCTACCCCTATCTGGGCTACATTGTGGTAGACATGCAGTTTTCCAAAGAGCTCATGAAGGTCCAGGAGACTATTACAGTCTTGGCATTGGTTTGTCCAGGTCCAAAAAGTCCAGATCAGACACCCATCATTATTGGCACTAATGCTAGTTTTTTCAAGAGATTGGCAGAATTGTGCAGGGATAACTGTGGCATTGACATTACTGGCAGAGATGAGGAGCAAGCTCATTGCACAGAAGTGAACGTGGTCGACGAGGCCGTAGGATTGGTCAAATGGATGGGCCCTGGGTCTTTGATCATCCCACCGGCCACTAGCTGTTGTGTACCATGTGAGGTGGCATTTCGTCAGTCTATGTCCCAAGATGTATTAATCATGGAACCTCCATCAGAGAGTCTCCCCTCTAGTATTCTACTACAGCCCGTGGTTATACCCGCTTCAGCCGTCGATGTAGCCAGCTTTCCGGTCGTCATGCAGAATGAGTCTACAAGGGAAGTAGACCTGCCTGTTGGAACTGTATTGGGATGTCTTTATGCTACTGACTCCGTGATTGTTCCCACAGCACAGGATACGACTGATAGCATAGACCCTGAGCTCATACAGTTCGGGGATTCTCCTGTGCCAGAGCAATGGAAAGAACGGCTACGGAGCAAGTTGTCCAAAAGGGTTAGAGTTTTTTCATTGGATGACTGGGATGTAGGATTAGCCCAAGGAGTGACTCATCGCATTAGGCTGAAAGACCAGAGACCTTTTCGTGAGCGATCAAGACGGTTGGCCCCAGCTGACATTGAAGATGTGAGGCGGCATCTTCAGGAACTTTTAGCTGCGGGGATAATTAAAGAATCTCGGAGCCCATACGCCTCGCCAATTGTGATTGCTCGGAAGAAAAATGGCAGTGTTAGGATGTGTATTGATTATCGCACCCTCAATAACAGAACAGTACCCGACCAATACACTACACCCAAGATTGATGACGCACTAGATTGCTTAGCTGGAAGCAGATGGTTCACAGTCCTTGACCTGCGCAGCGGCTACTATCAAATTGCCATGGCTGAGGAAGATAAAGAAAAAACTGCCTTTATATGCCCGTTAGGATTTTATCAGTTCGAACGGATGCCACAAGGGATCATGGGAGCTCCAGCCACATTCCAGAGGCTGATGGAAAAGGCAGTGGGTGACATGAACCTACTCCAGGTACTTGTGTATCTCGATGATGTTGAAATCCAGTATACTCTGACAGATGGACCGGGTGAAAGAACTCCGGTGAGCGAGAGTGAAGATGAAGATCCAACCAACCCAGATGTTATTAGGTATGGGGAGACGATACAATTTGAGTCAGATGGCGACATGCCTGCGGAGGATGAGCAAGAGGAACATGCAGCCTTGTCTCTGGAATCTGATGACCTAGAAATTGACAGACAGGGAGAAACTCCAAAAAGTCATGATTTATCGAGTACTGTCTGTGATGAGAATACCAAAGTACCAGCCAAGAGAAAAGTGAAACCAGTGATAAGGCTCACATATGATCAGCCAGGGAAATCCAAAGATCAGAAGATGACCATTATACACAGAGGAATAGTTATTAGGTTGGGATAACAAACTAATCCTGTGCCTTGTTTGTAGGTCAGGCGACTAGAGTTTAGTGTCTGATGGGGACACTCAGACCTTTAAAGGGGGGAGGGTGTAGCCTGGGTAGAAAATGCCAGTGGCATGGGTTTATAACTGTTCATTGAGTTAATGCGTTCTGTCAGTTCTGTGATGCCATATGTTCAAAAGAAGTGTTAATTTTCTAGGTTTAAACTGAGTGGGGAGGGGAGTGGTTGTGAGCGAGTGAAGGTAGAGTGGGGGAGGGCCAGAGAGGAGAGAGCGCGAAGAGAGACGATATAGAGAAAAAATACGGAAAGAAGAGAAAGATAGACTGATTTGGTTTTCACCCGAATTAAGCATAGTGAATGCAGTAGTGAGGTGTGTGGACGAAATAGCTTACCGAGTGGGATTTCGCAAAGGGGTTTTCAGATCGAGAACCGAGGTAGGGGAGGATATTCCCGTGCTTTACGAATTCCACCGCGTAGTTGGGCAGGCTAGTTCGGGCTGCCGTTACGTCCGTGTATTGTTAGCTAATCGGGTTAGCTTAAGGCTAATGCTATAAGTCAGACCACGTACTCCGTGTAGGTTGACCAGCTCGGTTAGCCGAAGTCATTGAGACTGTGGGAGGACTTCGATAGTGTGTTCGCGCTATCCAACTGCAGGGACAGACCAGTTAGCGACTGGGGTGACCGGAAAAGCCCCAGTTTCCACTGGCTCTGGTGACTCTCCGTCTACAACGTTTCCACTGCGAGCTGAAGAGGAGCGTGTGGAAACTATTGCTTCGGGGAAAAGAGAACAACAGAAAGGGACAAAACGCTATTTAAAGGTAACTTTCACTTCAGCCATTGCTCTTCGGAGTGAAGAGGCCGTTTTACCATCCATTGGCCACTCCGCTCCCCAGCAACGGTTCAGGCCTGCAACGGGGTGTGAGTGTGTGTATGTGTGCGGGCCCTTTTTTATTTCGTGTCGTTAAGAATTGTACCTCTTGAGTTTATACTGAAGAATCCCTAAATACTCAGTGATTTTGTGTTTGTTACTGTATTATTAAATTGTGTACATTTATTATATTGGGTCTATTGTGCTATAAGCAAATGTTCCTGTGTTATTAGATGTCGTATACGGTGTTTGACTTAAGTGACTAGTGTAAACCTCTCCACCTAAGTTTTGATAACAGTGAACCTGGGGCCCTGGCCGCGTTTATTGTAGTAAACGCCACATACTGTTCAATAGTATTCGGCTAGGGCGCTACATACAATTAACCTTTGATAGCTTGTTGCAGAACTGTCAAGTGACCAGAATATTATACAATGTGCCTCAACCATGGTCGTGGATTTTCTGTCTGGAACATTTTGATGTTTTCCTAAATGACAATTAAATTAGGCATGCTGGAGGAGAGCAACACTAAAACAAGCAGGGAATGTTTAAACATGTGCACACCTGCCCTAACACCTATGCTTTACTGTTAATAGACCAGTTTGCAAAATAGGCAAGAAACAAAGACAATTTTAAAAGACAACTCAAAAATATTTATTTTTCTTAATTTACTGAGAAATTATTATAACAGCTGCTTTAATAAAATGCTATTTGCACAAACGACATTTTAAACAAGTAATATAATTTTATCAAATAACAAATCATGTACTTATTGATTTTGTTTTTTTTTGTTTTTTGTTGATGTCTTGGATTTTTTCTGTAACATAACGTCCAAATTTTCCTGCTCTGGTCCTTAGCTCGAACTCTTCCAGGTTTTTTGTCTCGAGCCACTTTTGGAAGCAATCTTTAACAAAACAAAATAAAGCAAAATGTCATGAGAAAACTTTAATATGCATAAAATATGCATGTTACTGCACAACAATAAAATCATATAGTTTTCTAAAGACTTCAAAAACTATTTACTTGAAACAAAGTACAAATCATTTACTTGCATGTATAGGCCTTCTCAGAGGAGCTAAACTCCTAAATGTGAGGTATAAACTTCTAGCCTATATGAAGACTAGATAACCTGCTCAAAGGCCACATGACTATTATTATGAACAGTTTTATTAAATGTCAACATTTTGCACAGAAGATATGTATAAGATTATTAGCAGGTCATTGAGAAATTTTAATAAAATTCAAGTGTCCTGGTCCAAAAGAGACACATGTAATATTTCATGCAGCAGTAATATCCTCCATCATTTTCAGATTAGTATTCTTTATCAACATTCTTACTTACTTTTTAGTGCTCTTAATTTGTGAGGGGTTAGAGGGGGCCTGGGGGTTGTCTTTGTTGTTGGACAACTTTTACCCTCCAGACTCCGGTTGGCCAAAATGTTTGTGCCCCAAATGCACACTGCCAGCTCCTTCACAAACAAGCTGTCCTTGCTGTTTCCTTGGACTCTCTTCCACTGATTTGTATTGATGTAAATTCCTTCACCAATGTGCGTCTGTGTGAAATTTTATTTTATTTCACGATTATATGTAAATCATATCAGTATAATCAAAGACAATACCACCGTTACTGTACATTTATAATTAAATCTAAAATACCCTTTCTTCTTCTGAAGCTTGCTCTTTCTGTTGGCTTATTTCTACTGCAAATATAAAATAATTTAATAATTATTACCTTACTTTTGGTAAATGACAGTTGTAGAATGATTAAATAGTACAATATTATTGTGCATGTCTCTTATCTCTTATCAGAGATAGGATGAATGTATAAGTGTAACCAAGTCATTCATGTTTTATTAGCAATATACTTACCAACTGTTGCTTGAGAAGTGTTTAATGGGGGTGACAAGTTGGATTGCCCTGAAATGTATAATATAATGATAATAAATCTTCAGTACAAGTTTGTATCACAGATTAAATGAACATTAACTAGGGCTTTTTTATTAGACAATAGGTAGACGCAACAAGCTGTTAGTGTTATATGCAACAAAACCACAAACACCTTCTCAAGCAAAACAGATAATGTTCAAAATATAATAACAACAGTAATAGTAATAGCAGTATAACTGAAAGGTCTTACTAATTGTTTGAGGGGTGTCCATAAAATCAGGAAGGCTGTTATTCTCTATAACATAAATGAGACCTTAAATGTAATTCACTGTCATTACATTCAATAAATAGTACAGCTTTAAATTCCAGTTTAGATAAAATGATAACGATTGTTTTGTGTTTTGTGAGGCAGCCTTTTAGGAAAGAAGGGTGAGTGTTACAAACTTACCAGGAAGGATTTTGGAGACCAAACACTTTTGGAGTTCAGTGTTCAATTTTCTCAGTTGTTCCAGTTCACTAATGGCTTCTTGATATTTATGCCCAAGTACTGTGTGCTTCTTCTTTAATTCATCAAATTCAGATTTGGCAATTAATTCATCATCACTGCCACTAGATGTTTCATCATCCAGCAGAATCCTCTGCCTCTTTGATTGACTATTAGAGGCACACAGTGGCTGGATTCTTTTCTGGCTTTGCCGCTCTTTTAAAATTTCTATTAGTGAGGCCCGCTTTCCCTCAATAATGCTTGCCTTTTGTGACATCTGCAAATAATAATAGCACATAACATCTCACTTGCTCTTATCATATATATATATATATATATATATATATATATATATATATATATATATATATATATATATATATATATATATATATATGCATGCACATATATACTTACAGCAGTATCTTCAATTTCTTTCCTTTCTGAGTTTCTCTGGCTCTCCACAGGATTTCTCTCCAGTAACTTTGGAACCCGAATCCTTTTCCCTGCACCTAGAATGTCCTCTATTTCTTCAGAAGTGTCTGTGAAGAAAAATATGTAACACTTTAAACCGTAATACTGGTCAGGCACACTCAAGTCTTCCCTCTTATAATTTTTATATATGATTATATAAAATTTATATACAAAAAATTAATACAAACATTTATATTATGCTCAGTTTCTTTTTCATGCTGAATGTCGAACCCAGAATGATAGTTTAATCATTGAATGTTCAGTATTTGTCTTATACAAATGGCTCAGCTAAAACATGAAAATCACAGTTTACAGACCTCCGTGTTTAATTATAATTAAAGAGCAGATATTGTCAGTGCGCTTGCGGCATTTTGGTCCTCAAAAGGGAAGTGAAAAGTTCTCCACCAACATTCTCAGTTAAGTATTACCCAAGAACAGGTAGAAGGCAGCCTTTCGGTTAAATCGTGCCCTTTTAAACTTGATCAACTAATATGATTCTCAGACCAGACTAATTATAAGAATGTAAAAAATGAAAGACAACGCATGGGATGTTGCATCGGCTGTTGGTGCAGAAGGTAAGTCTTTTGTTTTATAAATATATTTTAACGAGCAAGGTGGTCCATGGTCGCCAGGCTACCGCACGCGACACAACTAACTATATAAAGGCTTATTAGGTCTTATTAGGTTCGTAGATGATGTTGCTGAGTAACCCTCTTAATGGTAACACGAGTAGCACAACCTGCTAACTAATATCCAGTCTTGACAGTGTAGACAGCTTCATACAGACAGATCAAAGTAACATTTAATGAACAGACCACGGACGATTTTGATCGCTGCGACAGGTAATGTTTTGTAGATCCCGGTTCGGGTAACTTGTAGCCAAATTGTATCAGATAGCGACAAGTTTAACTCACGTCGTACGTCAAACAAAATGTTGAATTGTTATTATTATACGATATACTATTATTCTGTATTATAAAAACGTTAGCTACTTACCTTTTAGCATCAAGATTTGGCCAGCGAATAACTCCCCTTTCCACAGAATCCAGTATGCGTGTACTGCAGAATAGTCTTCTGTATTTTTTGGGTCAAAGTTTTTGATGTCTTTAATATGTACAATATTTTTTACTCCGTCTTCGATGTATTGTACGTAGGCAAACATTTTATTAATGCGAAAAAATCTTAAGGAAAGAACAAGGAAAAATATGAGAGAGCTAGGTGGCTAACAAACTTGTAATGGTATTCGAACGCAGCCTCCATTCGAACAATTCTGAGGCTCGCGCAGCTCATCAGTGCAGGACATTAAAGTATGACACGGTGATGCGATTTTATAGCCAGCAATAATGAGGACACACAGACACATACATATATAATTATGCTGTGTGTGTGTGCGTGCGTGTGAATATGTGTATATATATTAGTGGTGGGCCGTTAACGCCGATAACGGCCGACCACTAATTAAATTTAACTCGCTTGCAGACCGTTTTTATCTGTATATATATTCATGAACATTTACCTGACGCATTTTAATGTTGCTTTGTGTTTCAGGTTTGAAAAGTGCTGGAATTTAGGCTAAAGTACATTAAAATGTTGAAATTACGTTAACAAATACGAGCCTCTTGTAATTCCAGGACGAAACATGAGAGAACGTGAAGACGTTAAGATTGAGCGTTTTGAAAATAAACAACCATCAAATAATGTGATAAAAAAGCGAATTATTTTGAATCATTTCGAGTATATGTATTAATATTTAACTTAATTATGTTTATCATGCTGGAAAATATTGAAATGGACCTTGAAAGTGCCGTACAAGTGCTTTAATTCCACCTTGTATAGGTGTATGAACCCTGCAAACATGACTTTGTCGATCGCGCTGAAGCGCAGCGCACGCGCGAAGTTACAAAATTCGACAGGTGCACGACCGCGCGAGGCACTCGCGCACGGGCGGAGCCTCAGCGATTACGTAATTTTCGCCGCGCGGACCCTCGCGCCGCTCGCGGCGTGTCAATATTTAACTGAATTATGTTTATCAAGCTGGAAAATATTGAAATGGACCTTGAACCCACTAAACATTAGACGTCTTATGGACGTGCAGATCAAGTCTATATTGCGTCCGTCGGTCCAAGACCAATTCTGGACTTCTACTCGACGTGCAAACTAGGTCCGTTATTTGGACGTCTAACTATGACCCCACTTGGACGTCGATATGCAGTTAAACACTTGAACGTCGGAATTTCAACGTCACGGAGACGTCTAAGAAGGGTACAGAAATGTACATGATACATAATATTTGTTTTTTTTATATTAATGAACATTTCTAAATGTTGAGTAAAGCGGTATGAGAAAATTTGTCTTTTGGGCGATAAACACTTTTGCTCGACTCCGTCAACCTAAAACTCCATGTCCTCAATGGTGCAGCCTGTGAACTGTAATAAATCCATATTATTATACATTATTTAATGTAGACACGTATAAGAAAATGTATGTATTATCAAAATATTTGTTTATATATAATATTTATGTATAACTATTATGTTAAATACAATCAATTGACTATGATACAAAAGTGAGCCTACATAAAAAGCTCGAGCGAGTTGCCTCGCGCATTTAGGAGTTTAAATTAAAAAGAAATCCGTTACTTTTTACAGTTATTTACTGGCGATTTCAAGGTAACATTAACAACTGGTCTTTAACAAACCTCAAAATATTAACCTAAAATGTTTATATGTTGTAGTAACAGATCAATAGATATAATCACATTACCTTGTACTTTTGTAATGGATTTTTGTAAGGTTTGTTACGTTTTAACGTTAGCCAAAAGGCTAGCTAGCTACTCACGTATTGGATGGAATTTACCACAGACATTACTACTTTTATAAGTTGGCGTTTTGGCCAGTGATCAATAAAAATGAAGGTGGAAAGAAATTGGAAATGCCATTCATGTGATTTATTTGTAAAGCATATACAATTGTAACGTGTGTAACTGGTGCCAGAAGGTGGCGGACCTGTTTATTGTTCCCGTTCATCTTTCTGAAGTTCGTTAGGCTCAGCAGATTTGAACCTTACACTTTTGTATACGTTTCCAGTTATCTGCTGCGACGGAAAGGAAGCTAGGAAAATTTACCAGGACAAAATGCTACCTTCTAAAATGGCACTAGTTGTGCACAGAAACTATGAATCCCCATGGAAATTGTGTTTTAAGAAAGCATTTCCTTCGATATTACAGCTCTATTTAGAAATAGCTGTTGGTAGGCTTATAAAAACGATGTCTAAAAGGAGTCAACGTTTTACGCAAAAAAGACCTACACAAGACTTCATTTGGACTAGAAATGGCCCTTATCCGGACGTCCCGGGGTCGTCGATACACGACGTGCAGAAGACGTCGGAAAAAAGACGTCATCTGGCGTCACAGTCTGCACCTTCAGGGGACCAAAATCCGACGTGCAAAAATGACTTGGAAAAGACGTCGTTTCAACGTATCTTTGCGCAGTGGGAAAGTGCCGTACAAATGCTTTAATTCCACCTTGTATAGGTGTATGAACCCTGCAAACATGACTTTGTCGATGGCGCTGAAGCGCGGCGCGCGCGCGAAGTTGCAAAATTAGAGAGGTGCACGACCTCGCGCAGCGACAGCGACAGCGCGCGAGGCACTCGCGCACGGGCGGAGCCTCAGCAATTACGTCATTTTCGCCGCGCGGACCCTCGCCGCTCGCGGCGCGTCAATATTTAACTTAATTATGTTTATCATGCTGGAAAATATTGAAATGGACCTTGAAAGTGCCGTACAAGTGCTTTAATTCCACCTTGTATAGGTGTATGAACCCTGCAAACATGACTTTGTCGATCGCGCTGAAGCGCAGCGCGCGCGAAGTTACAAAATTCTAGAGGTGCACGACCGCGCGAGGCACTCGCGCACGGGCGGAGCCTCAGCGATTACGTAATTTTCGCCGCGCGGACCCTCGCGCCGCTCGCGGCGTGTCAATATTTAACTTAATTATGTTTATCATGCTGGAAAATATTGAAATGGACCTTGAAAGTGCCGTACAAGTGCTTTAATTCCACCTTGTATAGGTGTATGAACCCTGCAAACATGACTTTGTCGATCGCGCTGAAGCGCAGCGCACGCGCGAAGTTACAAAATTCGACAGGTGCACGACCGCGCGAGGCACTCGCGCACGGGCGGAGCCTCAGCGATTACGTAATTTTCGCCGCGCGGACCCTCGCGCCGCTCGCGGCGTGTCAATATTTAACTGAATTATGTTTATCAAGCTGGAAAATATTGAAATGGACCTTGAACCCACTAAACATTAGACGTCTTATGGACGTGCAGATCAAGTCTATATTGCGTCCGTCGGTCCAAGACCAATTCTGGACTTCTACTCGACGTGCAAACTAGGTCCGTTATTTGGACGTCTAACTATGACCCCACTTGGACGTCGATATGCAGTTAAACACTTGAACGTCGGAATTTCAACGTCACGGAGACGTCTAAGAAGGGTACAGATACATAATATTTGTTTTTTTTATATTAATGAACATTTCTAAATGTTGAGTAAAGCGGTATGAGAAAATTTGTCTTTTGGGCGATAAACACTTTTGCTCGACTCCGTCAACCTAAAACTCCATGTCCTCAATGGTGCAGCCTGTGAACTGTAATAAATCCATATTATTATACATTATTTAATGTAGACACGTATAAGAAAATGTATGTATTATCAAAATATTTGTTTATATATAATATTTATGTATAACTATTATGTTAAATACAATCAATTGACTATGATACAAAAGTGAGCCTACATAAAAAGCTCGAGCGAGTTGCCTCGCGCATTTAGGAGTTTAAATTAAAAAGAAATCCGTTACTTTTTACAGTTATTTACTGGCGATTTCAAGGTAACATTAACAACTGGTCTTTAACAAACCTCAAAATATTAACCTAAAATGTTTATATGTTGTAGTAACAGATCAATAGATATAATCACATTACCTTGTACTTTTGTAATGGATTTTTGTAAGGTTTGTTACGTTTTAACGTTAGCCAAAAGGCTAGCTAGCTACTCACGTATTGGATGGAATTTACCACAGACATTACTACTTTTATAAGTTGGCGTTTTGGCCAGTGATCAATAAAAATGAAGGTGGAAAGAAATTGGAAATGCCATTCATGTGATTTATTTGTAAAGCATATACAATTGTAACGTGTGTAACTGGTGCCAGAAGGTGGCGGACCTGTTTATTGTTCCCGTTCATCTTTCTGAAGTTCGTTAGGCTCAGCAGATTTGAACCTTACACTTTTGTATACGTTTCCAGTTATCTGCTGCGACGGAAAGGAAGCTAGGAAAATTTACCAGGACAAAATGCTACCTTCTAAAATGGCACTAGTTGTGCACAGAAACTATGAATCCCCATGGAAATTGTGTTTTAAGAAAGCATTTCCTTCGATATTACAGCTCTATTTAGAAATAGCTGTTGGTAGGCTTATAAAAACGATGTCTAAAAGGAGTCAACGTTTTACGCAAAAAAGACCTACACAAGACTTCATTTGGACTAGAAATGGCCCTTATCCGGACGTCCCGGGGTCGTCGATACACGACGTGCAGAAGACGTCGGAAAAAAGACGTCATCTGGCGTCACAGTCTGCACCTTCAGGGGACCAAAATCCGACGTGCAAAAATGACTTGGAAAAGACGTCGTTTCAACGTATCTTTGCGCAGTGGGAAAGTGCCGTACAAATGCTTTAATTCCACCTTGTATAGGTGTATGAACCCTGCAAACATGACTTTGTCGATGGCGCTGAAGCGCGGCGCGCGCGCGAAGTTGCAAAATTAGAGAGGTGCACGACCTCGCGCAGCGACAGCGACAGCGCGCGAGGCACTCGCGCACGGGCGGAGCCTCAGCAATTACGTCATTTTCGCCGCGCGGACCCTCGCCGCTCGCGGCGCGTCAATATTTAACTTAATTATGTTTATCATGCTGGAAAATATTGAAATGGACCTTGAAAGTGCCGTACAAGTGCTTTAATTCCACCTTGTATAGGTGTATGAACCCTGCAAACATGACTTTGTCGATCGCGCTGAAGCGCAGCGCGCGCGAAGTTACAAAATTCTAGAGGTGCACGTCCGCGCGAGGCACTCGCGCACGGGCGGAGCCTCAGCGATTACGTAATTTTCGCCGCGCGGACCCTCGCGCCGCTCGCGGCGTGTCAATATTTAACTTAATTATGTTTATCATGCTGGAAAATATTGAAATGGACCTTGAAAGTGCCGTACAAGTGCTTTAATTCCACCTTGTATAGGTGTATGAACCCTGCAAACATGACTTTGTCGATCGCGCTGAAGCGCGGCGCGCGCGCAAAGTTGCAAAATTCGAGAGGTGCACGACCTCGTGCAGCGACAGCGCGCGAGGCACTCGCGCACGGGCGGAGCCTCAGCGATTACGTCATTTTCGCCGCGCGGACCCTCGCGCCGCTCGCGGCGCGTCAAGTATAAACCAGGCTTCAAGTATAAACCAGCTTAAAGCCTGCCCTGCTGGAAAAACCAGCTCATACCATCTTAAGCTGGTCAAGCTGGTTAACCAGCTTGACCAGCTTAAGCTGTGTTTTGGAACCTGGTAGCTGGTTTGTAGCTGGTAGCTGGTTAAACCATTCAAAACCAGCTGTTAGCTGGTTCATAGGTGGTAGCTGGTTTATAGCTGGTTACACCATCTTAAACCATCTTGTTGCTGGTGGGTGGTTTTACTGTCCAAAACCAGCTTGTACCTGGTATTCTGTAAAATAACTAGTATTTTAAATTTACAATTAACCTTTGATAGCTTGTTGCAGAACTGTCAAGTGACCAGAATATTATACAATGTGCCTCAACCATGGTCGTGGATTTTCTGTCTGGAACATTTTGATGTTTTCCTAAATGACAATTAAATTAGGCATGCTGGAGGAGAGCAACACTAAAACAAGCAGGGAATGTTTAAACATGTGCACACCTGCCCTAACACCTATGCTTTACTGTTAATAGACCAGTTTGCAAAATAGGCAAGAAACAAAGACAATTTTAAAAGACAACTCAAAAATATTTATTTTTCTTAATTTACTGAGAAATTATTATAACAGCTGCTTTAATAAAATGCTATTTGCACAAACGACATTTTAAACAAGTAATATAATTTTATCAAATAACAAATCATGTACTTATTGATTTTGTTTTTTTTTGTTTTTTGTTGATGTCTTGGATTTTTTCTGTAACATAACGTCCAAATTTTCCTGCTCTGGTCCTTAGCTCGAACTCTTCCAGGTTTTTTGTCTCGAGCCACTTTTGGAAGCAATCTTTAACAAAACAAAATAAAGCAAAATGTCATGAGAAAACTTTAATATGCATAAAATATGCATGTTACTGCACAACAATAAAATCATATAGTTTTCTAAAGACTTCAAAAACTATTTACTTGAAACAAAGTACAAATCATTTACTTGCATGTATAGGCCTTCTCAGAGGAGCTAAACTCCTAAATGTGAGGTATAAACTTCTAGCCTATATGAAGACTAGATAACCTGCTCAAAGGCCACATGACTATTATTATGAACAGTTTTATTAAATGTCAACATTTTGCACAGAAGATATGTATAAGATTATTAGCAGGTCATTGAGAAATTTTAATAAAATTCAAGTGTCCTGGTCCAAAAGAGACACATGTAATATTTCATGCAGCAGTAATATCCTCCATCATTTTCAGATTAGTATTCTTTATCAACATTCTTACTTACTTTTTAGTGCTCTTAATTTGTGAGGGGTTAGAGGGGGCCTGGGGGTTGTCTTTGTTGTTGGACAACTTTTACCCTCCAGACTCCGGTTGGCCAAAATGTTTGTGCCCCAAATGCACACTGCCAGCTCCTTCACAAACAAGCTGTCCTTGCTGTTTCCTTGCACTCTCTTCCACTGATTTGTATTGATGTAAATTCCTTCACCAATGTGCGTCTGTGTGAAATTTTATTTTATTTCACGATTATATGTAAATCATATCAGTATAATCAAAGACAATACCACCGTTACTGTACATTTATAATTAAATCTAAAATACCCTTTCTTCTTCTGAAGCTTGCTCTTTCTGTTGGCTTATTTCTACTGCAAATATAAAATAATTTAATAATTATTACCTTACTTTTGGTAAATGACAGTTGTAGAATGATTAAATAGTACAATATTATTGTGCATGTCTCTTATCTCTTATCAGAGATAGGATGAATGTATAAGTGTAACCAAGTCATTCATGTTTTATTAGCAATATACTTACCAACTGTTGCTTGAGAAGTGTTTAATGGGGGTGACAAGTTGGATTGCCCTGAAATGTATAATATAATGATAATAAATCTTCAGTACAAGTTTGTATCACAGATTAAATGAACATTAACTAGGGCTTTTTTATTAGACAATAGGTAGACGCAACAAGCTGTTAGTGTTATATGCAACAAAACCACAAACACCTTCTCAAGCAAAACAGATAATGTTCAAAATATAATAACAACAGTAATAGTAATAGCAGTATAACTGAAAGGTCTTACTAATTGTTTGAGGGGTGTCCATAAAATCAGGAAGGCTGTTATTCTCTATAACATAAATGAGACCTTAAATGTAATTCACTGTCATTACATTCAATAAATAGTACAGCTTTAAATTCCAGTTTAGATAAAATGATAACGATTGTTTTGTGTTTTGTGAGGCAGCCTTTTAGGAAAGAAGGGTGAGTGTTACAAACTTACCAGGAAGGATTTTGGAGACCAAACACTTTTGGAGTTCAGTGTTCAATTTTCTCAGTTGTTCCAGTTCACTAATGGCTTCTTGATATTTATGCCCAAGTACTGTGTGCTTCTTCTTTAATTCATCAAATTCAGATTTGGCAATTAATTCATCATCACTGCCACTAGATGTTTCATCATCCAGCAGAATCCTCTGCCTCTTTGATTGACTATTAGAGGCACACAGTGGCTGGATTCTTTTCTGGCTTTGCCGCTCTTTTAAAATTTCTATTAGTGA